>NW_028318083.1:27690000-27990000 GCF_062004578.1 Staurois parvus | reverse complement strand
GTGGCCATCGTATCGGACATATGACATCAGTGGAAATTGTCCAGCCATTTTTCACGTGGCCCATGAATCAAGGATATTGCAGAGAAGCGCAGTTAAGGCCCAGGAAATATCACAGGTTGGCAAAAATGGGGTTACGGAGGCTCTGTCAAGGCTCACTCAAAAGTGGATTCACTAAATAAGGGCCAATCTGTTTCTGTGGTAAGGCGCACGTCATCTCCGTTGTGGAAATGGGACCCCAATGAGAGTGAGATCTATCACCAGCCAGTCCGGAACATTCACTGGGTCAGTACATGTTTAGATGGCTTTAATGAAGAATTGCATCACCTACTCACCACCTGATTTAACCCCTTGGACCCTGCACAAGCACCCCCACTCACTTTAATGGATCATGATTGGTGGGAATACAGGCAGTATAATTCCTGTCACAGCTATGAAGCAAATCATTGCAGCCATGGCATGTGTAAACCCCCAGCTGCTGCTTCTGCAGCTAAAGGGGGAAGTGGTGGAGGGGTGGTAAAACCATGATTAAACCAAGGGGTTTTATCACCTCCCAAATTCACATGTGAACAAGCTCTAATAGTGCAGCCAGTCACAGCTGGTGTCCCTGACTGTCATCTGTACTAACCCTGGCCTGTTTATTGACCATGTTTCTGCCTGTTGCCTGGATTGTTCCTTTGCCTGTTTGCTGACCATGTCTCTGCCTGTGTCTAAGCTAACCCATCTGCACATCTGACTGACTATGTTCCAGAAAGGTACCAGTCCCAGCCATCTGAGGACAACTATACTCCTGGGAACCACAGTAACTCTTTTGGTCTTCCTTTTATAGCTTTCTGCACCTCTTGGCCAGCAAACATGGCATTCCTGGGGGCAGCCATGTACCAGTAGGCTAGGCTTGTTTGGTTTATAGAAACAGGGATTGCTATAAGTGATGCTACACTAAGTTATATTCCCTAACTATTTACAGTACAATTGGTTGATTTGTGTGATACACAAGATACAATGTCCAGTACTGTATATAATCAGTTAAAAAAGTGAAAAAAGTCTCACATACTGTATGTGGTATCCCCATACTTGGAAGGAGTAGCAACATTTATTTTCAGGTGTAATTCTAAGTATGCCTATGCTGTGTGGGAAAAATATCTTCAAAATATTTACTATGCTTCTAAGAAAATATCTTGTGGTGTTTGCTTTCCAAAAGGTGGCCATTTGTTTGTGTTCCCACTTTCCTGGTGATCTTGGGTCTCCAAAAAATGTGATAGGTAGTCAAGAAATTTGATGCATAATTTACGCCCTTGGAATGCCTGGAGGTGCTCCTTGGATTTTTGGCTCCTCTGTGAGGTATGTAATGTACAGAGTGAAGGGGTCAGGGGAGGATAACACACAGAGTGCAGGGGTCATGAGTGAGGAGTGGTTAATACACAGAATGCAGGTGCCAGGAGTATGTAATGTACAGAATGCAGGGGTCAGGTTTATGCAATGCACACAGTACAGAGGTCACACAGTTTGTTTCCCTTTACCTGAAAGACAATCTTCAGCTTCATGTGTGAGCCCTCCCCTTTTGCTATAGAGTTACACTTGTGAAAGAAAGACAAGTACATGCTGCTGAGGATGGGATGGGATTAAACAACCCATTCCTCTCTACTGAATGAACATATCACAAATGTGACTTAATAAAAGTGTTACTTTGCATTGATTTGCATATATCTTAATGTAACCTGACCAAACCAGCATGGCTTTTCTTTTCTGCTTTTGCAATTTGTGTAGTTCAAGTGACCACATTAATGACATTAACCAATTGCTGAAGGACTCTATGATCAAATATATCTTGATCATATGCTGCCAAGTCCAATTCAAGCAGTACAAACAGCAGTATGTAACCTATATGTCAAATCAATGTGAGAACACATGGCCAAGTCTGGAGCCCATGATTGAGTACAGAATGATTCTCTAGGAGTCGATGGCAGATAGATTGTGTCCACAAACATAGACCCTTTGCAGGGGCTTGGATACTGTGTTCTCACATTGTTTGAGTTTGAACAGTGAGTGCAGTGTATCGAGACAGCATGTATAATGTAATAGACCTCAATTAGGCAAGGCAGCTCAACTCTGGCACTAGGGTGAATTCCTAAGCGACTTTGATGGACCAGTGTCTTTTTAACCCTCACCTCTCCTCCCTGGTCATCCTTGCTGACTAAAAACTTCCTCCCGAGCACATTTCAGTCACACCTGAGCATAACAGAAACACATGTTCGAACTCATGCTTTTTTGTATGTTTTTCAAGTGTATCCGTGCATTGCACATAGGGTAAATGTTCCAAAGTTACATAATTATATAGTTAGTCTGGCTGAAAAAAGACAAAAGTCCATCCAGTTCAACCATAGAAAAAAAAAAGTTATAATCCTATACCCTCAGTTGTTCCAAAGGAAGGCAAAAAACCCCCCAGCAAAGCATGATCCAATTTGCACCTGCTGGGAACAAACAAATTCCTTCCTGATCCCCCGTGAGGAAATCGGATATTCCCTGGATCAACTTTACCTATAAATGTTAGTATCCAGTTATATTCTGTGTATTTAAGAAATAATCCAGGCCTTTTTTTAAGCAATCCACAGAGCTGGCCAGAACCAACTCTTGAGGGAGTCTATTCCACATTTTCATAGCTCTCACTGTGAAGAAACCTTTCCATGTTTGAAGATTTAAACTCAGCCCTGGGTCCTTGCTGATCACCCTGGACCACCAGGAACCGGCACGGCCTCACGGTCTCCCTGGAGCCCTCCCTAGCTCTGGGACCACCCCAGACCACCCGGCACCCAGCCGCCACCTCGGGGCACCCAGCTGCTCGCACCCGGTGACCCTGCCTGGGAACTGCTTCAGGCCTCCCAGCACCCTGCGGGCCGCCCTGCACCCTGCACCAGCCAGCCCCAGACCAGGGACCTTTCCAGGACAACGCCGCACCTTCGCTACCTGCATCGAGGAGATTCCGAAAGCCATGGGTCTTTAATGCCGTTCCAGATATTGCAATGCATTGTTGATGAGGATTCTCCCGTCCTTCCCGTTTCTTGGCTTTTGCTTGGCAACTCGAAGTCTAAGCTCCCAGCTAACACCCCCTGGACACCCAGCACCCAGCTACCGGGCACCCAACTACCACCCCTGGACACCCAGCACCCAGCTATCAGGCTCCCAGCTACCACCCCTGGACACCCAGCACCCAGCTACCAGGCACCCAGCTACCACCTCTGGTCACCCAACACCCGGACCACCCAGCGAATCGAGACGTCGCCCAGCGAATCGAGACGTCGCCCAGTGAATCGAGACGTCGCCCAGCGAATCGAGACGTCGCCCAGCGAATTGAGACGTCGCCCAGCGAATCGAGACGTCGCCCAGCGAATCTCCCGGACCCGGACCACCCAGTGAATCTCCAGTCACCGAGCCGCCAGCATCACCAGACACCGTGCCTACCAATGCCCCCCAACATCGCACCCTACGTCCCCTCCACTCGCCGATCCACCAGACCCACTGAAGACCCCTCGGACGCCAGCATACTGCACCCACAGATTGCAGCCAGCCAGCTGCTGGACTTTACTCCCACTCTCCCCCTACAGAAGGACTCTAGTGGACTCCTCCACGGTGATATAGACTCTCCACATCATCTCGCCCTGACCCGTATCCCTTCACCTCCCCTGACCCGAACAGCACTGCACTCACCCCAGCATGGCACCTGCACTTCTCCTCCTCGTTTTCCTCTCCTCCATCCCAAAAATCGCCTCCCTCTACCCGCCCACCCCCCCAAAACAGCTCTACATTGCCCCTTCACTTCTGCCCTCTCCCCACTACGGCACTCACCACCTCCTCCTGGTACTCCACTCCCCGGTCGACCCACGTGCCACCACTACCAGACCCACACGCTCCTGCACCTCCCATTCCCATGCCACCCTCCTCACCCTTCTCCTTCTCCTATCCGCTGGGGACATCTCCCCGAACCCTGGCCCCTCACCACCTCTCCCCCCTCCAAGAACCCCCCCTTCCAGGGACCCCCCTGCTCCCGCCAGCCGCCGCAACCCCCTCAACCTCATACCTGTGCACCTCCTCCGCGCATCCATCCCCCCTCTCTCGGTTGCACTTCTGAATGCCCGTTCGGTTTGCAACAAACTAACTGCCATCCATGACCTCTTTATCTCCCACTCCCTCAACCTCCTAGCCATCACCGAAACCTGGGTACAGGCCACCGACTCTACCTCCCCTGCGGCACTCTCCCATGGAGGTCTCATCTGGTCCCATTCACCAAGACTGAGCGGTCACAAAGGTGGTGGTGTCGGCCTGCTCCTATCACCGCTGAGCACCTTCCAGGTCCTCCCTAACCCCCCCACCCTAACCTTCTCCTCCTTCGAGGCTCACTGCATCCGGCTCTTCTCACCCACCCCCTTAAGGATCGCAGTGATCTACAGGCCCCCCGGATCCATAGCCCGCTTCCTGGATGACTTTGCCGCCTGGCTTCCCTTCTTCCTCTCCTCTGAGCTACCGACCATCATCCTCAAGGACTTCAACATCCCCATCAACGACAACACCCCAGCTACCTCCCAACTCCTCCACCTAACCACCTCCTTCGCGCTCACACAACACACTCAATCCTCCACCCACATCAATGGGAACACCCTGGACCTTGTCTTCTCCCACCTCTGTACCCTTAACCACTTCACTAACACCCCCTTCCCTCTCTCCGACCACCACCTCCTCACGTTCTCCATCTCCCCTTCCCCTAACTCCCCCCCCCCAGTGCGCCAAACCATCACCAGCCGCAACCTCCGCAACCTGCACCCGGCCCCCCTCCACTCGGCTGCCGACCGCTTGCACGACAGCATCCTTCCACTGTCATGTCCTGACCTAGCCACCACCGCGTACAACGACTCACTATCAGCCACCCTAGACTCTCTGGCACCCCTAACCACACGCAACATCAAACCCAGACCGCTCCAACCATGGCAGAACGACCATACTAAGTGCCTCAAACGTCGCAGTCATGCGCTGGAGAGACTATGGCGCAAAACCAGGTCCCCTCATGCATTTTCCCTCTACAAATCTGCCTTCCTCACCTACACCTCCTCCCTCCACGCCGCCAAGCAGGCCTACTTTGTTGACCTGATCAACACCCTCTCCACCTGCCCTCGCCGACTCTTCTCCACCTTCAACTCCCTGCTCTCTCCCCCCCCTCCTCCACTCAGTACCTCACTTACCGCCCACGAGATTGCCACTCATCTCCACAACAAGATTGACGCAATCCGCAAGGACATAGTCAACTTGCAATCTACCTCCCCATCTAGCCTCCCCCCTTCCATCACCCCCTCATCTCTCCCCTCCTCTGACCTTGCAACGGCACTGCCCCCCACCACACCCAAGGTTCTTGTCCTATCTATCCCAACGCTCCTTCAGTGTTTCCTACAACGGCGCCACCTCCTCTTCCCTCCCCCTCTCTGTTGGGGTCCCCCAGGGCTCTGTCCTTGGACCCCTTCTCTTCTCCATCTACACCTCCTCCCTTGGCAAACTCATACACTCCCACGGCTTCAACTACCACCTCTATGCTGATGATACTCAAATCTACCTATCCACCCCTCACCTCACCCCCTGTCAGGGATCTCCTCGATCCCCGCCGCGATGGGCCCGGCGCAGGCGCACTGCTCCACCCAGTACACGGGCACTAGGTCCGGGCCGGCCGCGGCGTTCGAGTTCGCGCATGCGCAGTAGAAGCCGCGGCCGCCCGCTGGGCACCAATGGCAGCGCAGGGCGGGATATTTAAAGGTCCCTGAGCTGTCATTTCGTTGCCTTCTGGTCTTACCTGCTTCCTGTGTTCCTGTACCTGTGCCTAGTAAGTTATTTGACCCGGATTACTCTTGACCTTGCTGATTTCTCCTGCCCATACCCTTGCTTGCCTGACCTCTCTCCCTGGATGCCCCTTATTAGATCTGACCTCCTGTTGCTGACCTGGCGTGTGACCCGACGATTCTGTGCCTGCTCCCTTGTACCTTACCGTCCTCTACATTATCGACTCGGCCTGTCTGACTACGCACTTGCTCCGCCATCCATCCATCCATCCCATCGGGGTCTCCCGACCTCCTCACATCTGGCTCTCCCTGGTTGGAACCCCTGGCGAACACCACTACCACTGACAGGTGTGCTCAGTAGAGGCGACCTGGTCTCGGGGTACTACAAGTCCATCCCCACCATCAGGGGCCCTGGTGAACAAGTACCCTGGGGCTTAGACTCCGCACTCTGGGCGCGCCTGACCAGTGGAGTGCTAGTGGTGCCGCTCGGCGGTCCCTCACACCCCCACATTCTCCGCCCGCATCACTCACCTCCTAAACGACATCTCTGACTGGATGTCGCTCAATTTCCTCAAGCTCAACCTCTCGAAAACCGAGCTTCTCGTCTTTCCCCCTTCCCGTGCCCCCCCCCCCATCCTTTCCATCACTACCAACAACACCACCATCAATCCCGCCCAGCAAGCCAAGGTCCTTGGCGTCATTCTGGACTCAAACCTTTCCTTTCAACCTCATGTCAAATCACTCACAAATACATGCAGGCTCCACCTCCGGAACATCGCCAGGATACGCTCCTTCCTTACCCCAGACACCACTAAACTACTCGTACACTCCCTGATTATCTCACGCCTTGACTACTGCAACTCCCTCCTCACCGGCCTACCCCAGTGCAAACTCTCCCCGCTTCAGACCATCCTGAACTCAGCTGCCAGACTCATCCACCTCACCAGCCGCTCCACCTCTGCCACCCCCCTCTGCCTCTCCCTCCACTGGCTCCCCATTGCCCAACGCATTAAATTCAAACTGCTCACTCTGACCTATAAGGCCATGCACAACACTGCCCCTAACTACCTCACCGACCTGATTCCCAGGTACCACCCTACCCGTACCCTTCGCTCTTCACAGGACCTCCTTCTATCTTGCTCCCTGGTCTCCTCCTCCCACGCACGACTGCAAGACTTCTCCAGGTCCTCCCCCATCCTCTGGAACTCACTACCCCAATCCATCAGACTGTCACCTTCCCTCCTCACCTTCAGGCGCTTCCTGAAAACCCACCTCTTCAGGGAAGCCTACCCCACCCTCACCTAACAGCCGCTGCCCTTCCCTCCTCCTACCACTCCATCCCCCACAGCCTTTTCCTCCTGTACCTCTACCCCCTCCCTCCTAGATTGTAAGCTCGAAAGAGTAGGGCCCTCTTACCCCTTGTGTGCTGTTTGATGTTACTGTACTGTTTCATGTATTGTCCCCCCCTCTATTGTACAGCGCTGAGAAAACCCTTTGGCGCTATATAAACTCGATAAATAAATAAATAATAAATTCCTTTTCCTCCAGACGTAAAGAGTGCCCCCCTTGTCCTCTGTGTTGACCTCAGGGTGAATAGCTCTACACTGAGTTCACTATATGAACCACTGATGTATTTATACATGTTGATCATATCCCCCCTTAATCTCCTCTTCTCAAGAGAGAATAAATTCAGTTCCTCTAATCTTTCCTCATAGCTGATCTCCTCCATGCCTCTTATCAGTTTGGTTGCCCTTCTCTGTACTTTCTCAAGTTCCCCAATGTTCTTTTTGTGAATTGGTGCCCAAAACTGAACTGCATATTTCAGATGAGGTCTTACTAATGATTTATACCGGGGTGATATGATATCTCTCTCTCTGGAGTCTATACCTCTTTTAATACAAGAGAGGATTTTGCTCGCTTTAGAAATCGCAGCTTGGCATTGCATGCCATTATTAAGCTTGTGATCTACCAGAACCCCCAGATCCTTCTCTACCATTGATTCTCCCCCCCCAGTTGTACCCCCCCCCCCCCCAGCTCTAGTAGCTCTAGAACATTTTCTTTATGGAGTGTCACATGTTGTTGCATTGCATGTTTTGGTGCATTTGTAGCACATTTTGTTGGGCAGAAAGACATGCGTCTGCTAACCATGATTGGGGTATCATTAGACTGCATTACACTCACCAGGCCTCTTTATTAGGTACACCTGTTCAATTGCTTGGTAACACAAAAAGCTAATCAGCCAATCACATGGCAGCAACTCAATGTATTTAGGCATCTAGACGTGGTGAAAGAAACTTGCTGAAGTTCAAACCAAGCATCAGAATAGGGAAGAAAGGGGATTTAAGTGACTGTGAACATGGTATGGTTGTTGCTGCCAGGCGGGCTGGTCTGAGTTTTTCCAAAACTGCTGATCTACTGGGATTTTCACAGACAACCATCTCTAGGGTTTACAGAGAATGGTTTGAAAAAGAGAAAATATCCAGAGGGCGACAGTTGTGTGGACGAAAATGCTATCTTGATGTCAGAGGTCAGAGAAGAATGAACAACACATCTAACCTTGAAGCAAATGGGCTACAGCAATAGAAGACCACACAGGGTGCCACTTCTGTCAGCTAAGAAAAGGAAACAGAGGCTACAATTTGCACAGTCTCACCAAAATTGAAAAATAGAAGTTTGGATAAACGATTCCTGGTCCGATGAGTCTTGATTTCAGCTACAACAGCTACAGCTATTTCAGCTGCAACATCCAGATGGTAAGGTCAGAAACAACATGAAAGCATGGATCCATTCTGCTATGTATCAACGGTTCAGGCTGGTGGTGGTGTAATAGTGTGGGGGATATTTTCTTGGCACACTTTGGGCCCCTTAGTACCAATTGTTTAAACCGCAAGGCCTACCTGAGTATTGTTGCTGACCATGTCCATCCCTTTATCACTGCAGTGTACCCATCTTCTGATTACTACTTCCAGCAGCATAATGCACTATGTCACAAAGCTGAAATCATCTCAAACTGGTTTCTTGACAATCACAATTAGTTCACTGTACTCCAATGGCCTCCACAGTCACCAGATCTCAATCCAATACAGCACCTTTTGGATGTGGTGGAATGGGAGATTTGCATCATGGATGTACAGCTGACAAATCTGCAACAACTGCGTGATGCTATCATGTCAATATGGACCAAAATTTCTGAGGGATGTTTTCAATACCTTGTTGAATCTATGCCACAAAGAATTAAGTCAGTTCTGAAGGTAAAAGGGGGCCCAATTTGGTACTAGCATGGTGCACTTAATAAGGTGTCCGGTAAGTGTACATCTGAATGTTTCTAAATACATGGCAACCCGCACAGAAAATGCGTAATTTGCCGAGCATTTTGAAACGCATGGAAAAGCATTTGTTGTCTTGCAGGTTGCTATGCATTCACAAATGCGCAGATGCTAACAAATGGTAATGCAAGTGCAAAACACGCAGCAAATCGTGTGTTTCTATGCGAGTTGCCACAAGTTTGGAATCATGCAGATGAGAAAGCAGCCTAAATGGTAATGCAAACATGACACTCATTTCCACATATTTTTGAAACGCATGGCAAAGCATGAGTGTTCTGTGCGGATCGATGTGCATTCAGAAACATGCGGATGCGAATGCAGCCTTAATGACAACATGACCGTGCCCCTGGTTTGGTGGGCATAGCCATGCTTTTTCGAAATGCACGGCAAACCATATGGGAACACATCAAGGGACACTTTTTTTCTGAGGGAAGCCTCCGTATATCAGGGATTGTCCCTGGGCATATCAACCTACAGTAGCAGATAATCCCTTTAATTTCCCCATTTTCTATGTATTGGAAAAAGTGAGTGTTATGCATAAATGCCATCGACAGTTTTTTGGGTTTTTTTAAATGTTATTTCAAACTCTAAAGACAGTCGTGGTCATTTTCAAGGTTAATAGGCAATAATGATTGGCAAGGGGCAAGTATAGAAACCGGGCACTATCCTGGGAATACTAGGCATCCTTTGCAAGAAATAATCCTCCCACCCACAGACTCCCACTACCACCACCCAGGGTTGTAGGGAAGAGGCCTTTGTCCCCAAGCATTTCTTTTAAATATTTTGTTGCTATTCTGTCTCTCAGTGTTACAATACACCTACCATCCGATTTTTAGACTGATCATTTCTTTGTGAGTGGGCAAACATTCAAAATCAGCAGGGGATCAAATACTTATTTCCTTCACTATATGTATATATATATATATATTGAAATATATTGAATAAGACCAAGATTGTAGTATTGCAAATATATGTCAATATATTTTAGAAGAATATTTATTTATATTTAAAATATATTTTTCTTCCATATGGGTAATGCCAACCAAAAATGTATATAGGCAGCACCAAAGAGGCACTAACCTACAGAAAGCAGCCTCCCAAGGAAACCAACTGCAGCATTTTGTGAAAATCATGTGAAAAAAACAACCTTAATTAAATACAGATCACATAAAAATGAATCACCATCAAAAGGCAAATATAACTGAATTTTCCCAAACCACTTTTAAAATAGGTGCTGACAACGCTGTCACTTCAATATTTCCCCTTTGGAGCCCAGGCTGTCACACGCTACAGACATACCCACATGCATATCACTCAATACAGAGTTTTTGAATCAGCACAACTTTCTTTCAATACCAAAAAATTGTACCACAGGGAACGCTTCAGTACAAACCGATTTATATAGTTACCATCTCATATGAGATATCAGGTACTTAGAACTTGATATGGTATACAGAAAGCAAGAAAAAGAAGTAATACACATATATTACACTTTTTTTAATCAATTATATTTTTGCAAAGACATCAATAAAAGTGTGCCAGGGGTTCTAGCCTCCTCCACTCTACTGAAAAATAAAACACATTTTATCTCTCTTTGTAATTTCTGCTGTAGATAGTGAAACCATTATTACCAGAACAATATGTGGGGGAAATTCTCTTTAATAGGGTCCTGGAGGTCAGTAAAAATCCAACAGGGGTGCTAATTGTTCCACACTCTATCAAAAAAATAAAAATTTGGGATGTTTATACACATTAACATGATGGTAACTGCCAGTGCCAGTTTCCTTCCACTTGCTCTCCAGAGGATTTACCCCCCTTCCTGACAAGGCCATTTGTTACTACGTTACTTTAACTGATAATTGCGTGGTCATGCAACGCCGTACATAAATGAAATGTATTTCCTTTTTTCCCCAAAAACAGAGCTTTCTTTTGGTGGTATTTGATCACCTTTGAGTTTTTATTTTTTGTGCTATAAGCAAAAAAAATACCGACAGTTTTGAAAAATAACCCCAATATTTTTGACTTTTTGCTATAAAATATATCCAATAAAAAAAATAAAAAAAAATCAAATTTCTTCATAAATTTAGGCCACAATGTATTCTGCTACATGTCTTTGCTAAAAAAAAATCCCAATAAGTATATATTAATTGGTTTACATTTAAGTTATAGCGTCTGCAAATGGCGGTATATGCTGTATACTGGAATTTAAATTTTTTTTATACCAGTAATGGCAGTGATCAGCAACTTATAGCGGGACTGCGGGCATTCTGACACTGGGTGGGAACTAACTGCCACTGACATCCCAATGACACTAATACAGTGATCAGTGCTAATAAAAAGCACTGACACTGTACTAATAACACTGCGCAGGAAGGGGTTAACATCTGGGACGATCAAAGGGTTAACTGTGTGCTGTTTTACATTATGTGCTGTGTGTGTTTTACTAGGGAAACATGCTGTTTTGTTTTTCTCTGCTGTGCAGAGAAATACAAAGTAGCATGTTCCTGCTGGCAGGAGAGATACTTGTGTCGTTTAGGCAGCCTCTGCCCTGTCAGCTTTGCCCGATGATCACCATGTGCCGGCGGGGAATCTCCGGCTGGGAGACGGTGATTGACATCCCTAGCCGCCAATAGTGGCGCGGATAGGGTGGCGCGTGCACAACCCCCTACTCAGAAATGGAAATCATATATATATATATATATATATATATACAGTATATATATATATATATAAGCGATTTTGCGCAGCCCTGCAGGCCCTGTAGCAGTAGTTCTTCTATAAGGCAGTGGGCAAGCGGTTCACTTTGTGGATCTTGTAGGTGTTGCACAAAAAAAGAAGCTTGCAAGTGTTTAATAAGTGCTTAGTGTAACACAGCAAAATTTAATATGTGAATGTTCTCCAAATATTTATGGATTGTTGAGTTATATAAATAAGCTGACAGTGAATCATTGGGACTTTACCAACCCAGTCATCAAGAATAATTTTTAATTTCTATCTTCAAAACAGGTTATAAATTATTTCGCATGGACCAAATAAATCTTTTTTGTTGATCTCTGATAACAAACCTGAGGGATGTTTGCCAGTCTGTAATGGTACCTTCCCTTTGTGTTCTGAATTTGGTTTATTTGGTTTATTTCCCCATGTGCACAGAGATGGTTTTCCAGAAGTGGACTGTTGACCTGAGTATAAAGACAATGGCAGCGTTTAAAGTGGTAGTAAACTTGTTTTTTTCACTTTTACCTACAGATAAGCTTATAATAAAGCCTACCTGTATATAAAATGAATATCTGCAAAATGTGCGCCACTTAGGAGATATTCTCTCTTTTTTAGAGCCGCAAATGCGCTCTGAAGGAATGGCATATCAGTACCGTTCCTTCATAGTACTGTGCCGTGGCCCAAGACACGATCGCGGCCCGGCCTTCCTGATGGCCAGAGCTTGCAAACCTGGAAGGAAGACTTGGTGAAGATGGAAACCTCTGCAGCAGTGACATCTCATTTCAAGGTAAGTTTTACATAATGTGCTAGTAGGCAATGCCTACTAGCACATTATGACATTACCTTGCACTGGACGTTTACTAATGCTTTAGCAGGCCTCCAGCCAAGTGAGCGTCCACCAATGTGCCATTGGAGATATCCAAATAGACAGGTGTAGGGGGATCAACTACATGAACTTCAGATGGATGCATAAAATGGTGGGTTGCATCAGTGTTTTTTAACCTTTTTCTCAGTCAAGGCACCCTTTAAAATTCCAAAACTAAAAAAAACAAACTAATAGGTTTACGTAACACAACATTTATGAGGTGATTTATTCTTACAAAATATATGAGGTGATTTATTCTTCCAAAGCAAATACATCTTTGCACACTGGTACTTACTGACTCTAGCGTTTGTCTTCCTTCTCTCTCTCACTCAGCTGATGTGACCCGAGTGCTGACAGAGAAGAGCAAACAAGGATGCTGTGTAGGCACCCAACATCCTCCTTATCAACCAATGACATCATTGGTTGTTAGGACGTAGGCAGCTGGAAGGTTGTAATGGTGCACAATGAAAACCTGTGGCTTTGTGTAGCTAAGAGGCAGGCTTGATCCACCCGTTGGCCTGTACACAATTTTTAGGCATTTTTTTAAGGTACCTGAAACCTGAAGGCACCCTGGTTGAAAAAAGGTTGGGTTAGATTAACAAACATGCCTACTCACGGGACGTGTTTTTGCTAAGAATAATAGAGGAGCTAACCTCCTGAAAAAACTAGTTGCTTAGCTAACTCTTAGTCAAAGATCTGGATTCTGGAACAGGCATGCAAATCAGGGTTTATATTTTGCATACTTTTTCCTGAATGATGGAAGAAAGTGTGGAAATAATAGGATCAGACTGACAGTCAGGAGTCTAGTTTTTTCAGAAGGGGAGGTTAACAATAGCAGCCTTTAATGTCTCAGTATAGATTTTCTTTCAGTAATGATGCATTCCAGAATTCCAAACACACATTCTGGAGTTTTCTGGTTCCAGTTTGCAAGTTTTTGTTGAATCCCTGAAAATGTAAAACTATACTGAACAAGAGATACAATCATAATGGAAATAAAAGTATGGTTAATTTAGGAAAAGTGCAAAGACTGAAACAAACATAGAAACCAATCACACGTCTTCTTTTACTCAATAAAGCTTAGTTCATGCTTGCAGTTGGGGGTTGGTAAAAATAGGCTGTTCAATTGAATTTTCACTGTTCCCATTCACCCTTCCTTAAGTGGCAAAGGTAGCCGTACAAGGATAAACACATGCCACAGTTATGATGCTCTGTGTGGCAATGTGGCAAAAAGGATCCCCACAGTTTGTTGGGCAGTATCGCTGGCTAGTGAATAGGTCTTTGCCACAAATATGAGCCAAGGGATAGGCTCGCAGTTGTGAAGTGGTATTCCCATTGAAAGCGCTCCATTCATTTGTCAAAAAGCAGGCATTCAGGTGGTGGCAGTATTGCCTCCTGAATGTCTGTCAGCTGCTCCCTTGCCACTCTATGAAAAGTGATCGACCACAGTTTGGATTTCACAGACAATGCAAATGTAATCAAGCCCTTAGTGTTGCTGTGCTCATGAAAGCTTACCTTTTATTGACTATTTACAGTGAACATTTACTTACATTTTCACATTCAGAAAGAACAGTTTGCTAATGCCGTTTGTTGTAATCTGCACGTTACTCTATGCAAAACCATAATGTGGTATTATTTTTTTTCTATGGTATATATATATATATATATATATACACACCACATATATATATGAAAATTGATCAGTCCTGAAATACTAATGACCTACTATTTCTTGAGACCCAAAAATCCCAGGATACAAATACTCCAAATGACCCCTGTTTTGAAAGTACACAGTCCAAGGTGTTTAGTAAGAGGAATGGTGGGTTTATATATCATACTTGGAAATACACCCTAAAACACATTCTGCTATGCCTCCCAAGTATGGGGATGCCACATGTGTGAGATTTTTTCACAGCTTTGATTCATAGAAGAGCCCAAAATCCAGGGGGAGCATTTGGGTTTAAATGAGCATACATTTCACATAAAGTATGCATTTAATTTCCTGAATACCTATCACATTTCTTGAGTCCCTGAACTGCCAGAACAGGAGAAACACGTAAAAATGACCCCATTTTGGAAAGCAAACACCTGAAGGTGTAGTAAGTCTTTTGAAAATGTCATTTTTTTGCCACTAGTGTTTGTAAAATGTAGGAAAGAAGACACAAAGGGGTTGATTTACGTAGGCTAGGTTCACACACGTGCAGGTCGTCTGGCTGCGGATCCACACGAAAATTCATGCAGCCTCACCACCAGCACAGAGGAATGCGAACCCGCGGGCGGGTGCCATTAGTTCTAATGGCATGCTGCCCGCACCGGAAAACGCAACCATACTGGGAACCGAGGTTCCCGTGAGGGCTGTGTTCTCAGAAGAAGTGCAGGGACTTCTTCCCTGCATGTCACGGGGCATGGGAGTCCATTCAAATGAATGGGCTCTCGTGCCCGTGCAAAACGCGGCCCGCACGACCGCATATATGTGAATCTGGGGTAAAACAGTAGAGTGAAAAATCTGGTGCAGCTCTGCATAGAAACCAATCAACTTCCAGTTTTTTTTCTCCAAGCTTAATTGAACAAGCTGAAGTCAGAAGCTGCTTGGCGACCACAGACAGCTGCACCAGATTTTACACTCTACAGTTTTAGTAAATCAACCCCAAAGTCAATTAATAGGATTTTTCTAACATACAACATAGGTAGAGATGAGCGAATTATTCAAAAATTCGATTCGGCTGATTCGCCGAATTTGTGGAATAAATTCGATTCGATGCGAATTTATTCGCTGCGAATTTAACTTATAAAAAGGGTTTCTAGGCTTCAGAGAGCCTTTATATTAGTGCAGAACACTGTACCTTTAATTTAAATGCCCTTGGAGTCTGCTGGGGAAGAGAAATAATACCGTCAGTCAGTATGACATGCAGATGAGTGCCGTCGATCTTAGAATCACCGCACACTTCACTCATTTGGGCAGTCACGGGGCCAAAACCAGAGTGTGGAGCCACAGTGTGGCGGTGGAGGCAGCAGCAATGGGAGGCCATACAGCACCCTATGACAAAATGGAACCCACCAGCAGTGTGAGGAGACCTGAAAGTGGCACATGGCAGAGTGTGGCGATGGAGACAGCAGCAATGGGAGGCTGTACAGGGACCCATGACACACTCTGGACCTGGCAGCAGCATGAGGAGGCGGTACAGGGGCCCATGGCAAGAAGAAGAAGAAGATGAGGATGAGGATGAGGATGAAGAAGAAGAAGAAGAAGAAGTAGGATGAGGATGAAGAAGAAGAAGAAGAAGAAGTAGGATGAGGATGAAGAAGAAGAAGAAGAAGTAGGATGAGGATGAAGAAGAAGAAGAAGTAGGATGAGGAGGATGAAGAAGAAGAAGAAGAAGAAGAAGAAGAAGTAGGATGAGGATGAAGAAGAAGAAGAAGAAGAAGTAGGATGAGGATGAAGAAGAAGAAGAAGAAGAAGTAGGATGAGGATGAAGAAGAAGAAGAAGAAGAAGAAGAAGAAGAAGTAGGATGAGGATGAAGAAGAAGAAGAAGAAGTAGGATGAGGATGAAGAAGAAGAAGAAGAAGAAGAAGAAGAAGAAGAAGAAGAAGAAGGACGAGGATGAAGAAGAAGAAGAAGAAGAAGAAGAAGTAGGATGAGGATGAAGAAGAAGAAGAAGAAGTAGGATGAGGATGAAGAAGAAGTAGGATGAGGATGAAGAAGAAGAAGAAGAATAAGAAGAAGTAGGATGAGGATGAAGAAGAAGAAGAAGAAGTAGGATGAGGATGAAGAAGAAGAAGAAGAAGTAGGATGGGGATGATGATGAAGAAGAAGAAGAAGAAGTAGGATGAGGATGAAGAAGAAGAAGAAGAAGTAGGATGAGGATGAAGAAGAAGAAGAAGTAGGATGAGGATGAAGAAGAAGAAGAAGAAGTAGGATGAGGATGAAGAAGAAGAAGAAGAAGAAGAAGAAGAAGGATGAGGATGAAGAGGAAGAAGAAGAAGAAGTAGGATGAGGATGATGAAGAAGAAGAAGAAGTAGGATGAGGATGAAGAAGAAGAAGTAGGATGAGGATGAAGAAGAAGAAGAAGAAGAAGAAGTAGTAGGATGAGGATGAAGAAGAAGAAGAAGAAGAAGTAGGATGAGGATGAAGATGAAGAAGAAGAAGAAGAAGTAGGATGAGGATGAAGAAGAAGAAGAAGAAGAAGAAGAAGTAGGATGAGGATGAAGAAGAAGAAGAAGAAGAAGTAGTAGGATGAGGATGAAGAAGAAGAAGAAGTAGGATGAGGATGAAGAAGAAGAAGTAGGATGAGGATGAAGAAGAAGAAGAAGAAGTAGGATGAGGATGAAGAAGAAGAAGAAGAAGTAGGATGAGGATGAAGAAGAAGAAGAAGAAGAAGAAGGATGAGGATGAAGAAGAAGAAGAAGAAGAAGTAGGATGAGGATGATGAAGAAGAAGAATAAGTAGGATGAGGATGAAGAAGAAGAAGAAGTAGGATGAGGATGAAGAAGAAGAAGAAGAAGAAGAAGGATGAGGATGAAGAAGAAGAAGAAGTAGGATGAGGATGAAGAAGAAGAAGAAGAAGAAGAAGTAGGATGAGGATGAAGAAGAATTCCAGTGCAGCAAAAAGTGTATCTGCAGAGAGCTCCGCTATTTCTGACAGTTCTCTGACAGTTCCTTCACATTTACAGCGGTTGAAACATTGTATCTATTTGTTTCCGAATAAAAACATCTGTATCCTAAATGGAAACAAATAGATACAATGTTTCAACTGCTGTAAATGTGAAGGAACTGTCAGAGAACTGTCAGAAATAGCGGAGCTCTCTGCAGGGACACTTTTTGCCGGCTGTAGAAGGGATGAAAATTGGCCGATCGGGGAAAATTCGATTCGCGCATCCGAAGTTTGCTAATATTCGGATTCGGCGCGAATCGAATTTTTCCTAATATTCGAAACGAATTCCACTTCGCCAGGTTCGATTCGCTCATCTCTAAACATAGGTATACTTGAAATTACACTACAAAACACATTCTGTTCTCCTCCTGAGTATAGGGATACCATATATGTGACAGTTTTTCACAGCCTAGCCACACAGAGAGGCCCAAAATTCAAGAAGCAACTTCAGGTGTTCTAGGGGCATAAATGACATATCTAATTTTCTGGCTACATATCACATTTATAGACACTGTGACTAGCTACACTATTAGAGCTTGTTTATATGTGAGTTTGGGAGGTGGTAAATCCTTGTGTTTGAGCCGCAGTTTTACTGCCCCTAATCACTACCCCTTTAGCTGCAGAGGTAATGGACAGGGGTGTACGATGCTTGGTGTTGAAGTCATAGAAGGAATTATACCCTTGTTGCTTTCAGTGGGCAATCCCTACTAATTCAAGTGAAGAAGGATGTTTGTGTTGGGTCTAAAGGGTTAAAGCAGTTAACAACGCCTCTAGGCTGCACTTGTTCACAAGTGAGGTTGGGGGCAGTAAAACAGAAGCTCATTCACATGTGAATGAGCCCTAATAGTACAGTCAGTTGCAGTGTCCACAGTTACCACCACACCAGTGCTATTGTCACCAAAAGACCTCATTCAGATGTGTGATGCTCTAAAGAGTCATATTAATTAAACTTGAGGTTGAGCCACAGTTTTACTGGCCCCAACTGCTCTCCTTTTGAGCTGCAGACACAGTGGATCAAGGTGTACCCATGGAGCAGCTGCAATGCTTTGCTTCACAGCCATGACAGGAATTATACCCTCTGTCACATTTTTCTGATTACATCTGATTCAAGTGAATGGAGGTGTTTGTCCAGGGTCCAAGGGGTTAAAGCATGTAGTGAGGAAGCAATACAACACCTCCTCACTACTTGTCAAATGCTTTCTTAAGAGTGATCCAAATATGGATCACTCTTCAGAGAGCACCACACATGGTGGACCTTTTGATGGCAATGTAACTGGTGTGGTTGTGAATGGGAACACTGTGACTGGCTGAACTGATCTGGGGGTATTTACTGCTGTGGCCATGTTTATGTATAACAGCTGGCTGCTCTGATAACACTGTATGCCATTGTCTCTGATCACCACTATAGCATTACCATGTCATCATAGTGGCACTGCACTTGACTGTATGTAAAAAGAAAAAATATACACTGTGGCATGGTGAGGCCATGCCACTGCACGATAAGGCAGTCTGGGCCAGGTTTTGGAAAAAACAGGCCCACTAATGGCACAGGTGTGTGCTGTTCTTTTAAGAAAAAACAGGATTAGGAGGAAGGGTCTCAGCCTGGGTCAGTGATTGTAAGGGAGAAGGAAGCCGAGAGGCACAGCCTCACCCGGAGGTCTGAGGTGCCCCAAACCAGAGGCCTGAGTCTGGGAGAAGCCGAGAGACAGGGAATCACCTGGCTGTCAGAGGTGCAGGATGGTCTGGAAGTCCAAGGCATGAGGCCTGAGCTGAAGGGCCATTGAAGAAGAGGCTTGATTGTTGCTTTGTCATATAGGTAGTGAGAACCCCTTGCATGGGAAGATATTTTTGTGAATGTTTTGCTTTCCTTTAAATAAAAATGGGCAGGAAATGCTTTGAAATGTACTTCTGGCTTGGAGTAAACTCACTGTATAAGCACATCTACCACGAGCACTAACAACCCTATGTCACAATTGGTGGAGAAATTCTGGTGGCAAATGGCAGAGTACCAGATCCTCGCATGTGAGTAGCCAGAGATTGTTTGCTCTGCAGAATGCAGCAGCTGGTGTAATTGAAATCTGCATGGAGAGGTGTATGGTCTTGCAAGCCTTAAAGAGACAATACACCAAAATGTTCTGGTTTGTGCAAAAGAACTGTGCTAAAAAGCTGTGGTGTGCCTGGCTTCAGAGATAGGGTGGTCAATGTGCAAAAAGAAAGCAATATATGCCGTGGAAAAGGAAAGCAAGGAGAGCAAATGGGAGCAGTTGCCCTTGATAACAAAGGAGAAATCTGAGCTGCTGACTTCATACAGCCTATGTTGCCTTCTGAACATGTTGAGGACTTTTTGGATGAGTTTACGATGATTGTTTCCTACAGAAAGTGTCCCAAAAGTGTCTTTCCTCTGCGCTGATCGATTTTCGCATGAAAGAGTCTGTCTTCTTAATGAGCGGTCCAACCATGGTTAGGAGGAGCTCAAAAGACTGCTGCGACATTCCCAAATAGTTTTTAAAGTCATTGGGATTATTTTCTCTCAAATTGGAGAGCAGGTTCATGTGTGAAAATGATTGAAGAAGCCAGTCTTTGGACCACACTCTGCTCTTCCTTTGTTTCTTCTTTTTTTTCCTCCATTGCTAACAGGCAGAGCACTATAATGGCCATTTTTCTTTTGGTAATTTTTCTTGGCATTTTTGTATAATAAATCACGATAATTCGTACGTACGGCACAAGGCTGATGTCTCCTTCCTGAAGGATTCGTGGAGTGTAGGAGGGTAACAAAGGTCACAAAATGACATCATTTCCTTTAAGAGGTTAGGATTTTCACGGCTAAATCGCCCGAGTTTTGTAATCAATGGTGGTTACGTCGGATATATGACCGACCGTATTTTCATTTATCACACAGAAAAACGGACAAATTTCGTGCCATCTATGGCCTGCAAAAGGCTACTGGGCTAAATTGGTGCAGCCTTTTCTGACAGAGGAGTACCAAGAGGTGTATCGCTTGATGGGTCATGATCAAGATGACTACGATGGGTACCAAGAAACAATCCATTCTATAGAGCGGTGGAGAATGTGGTCTCCCATGGTAACTGGAGAAAAAGTATTGCCTGGATAATGGAGCTGAAGTGAAGAGGTGGCTTATCATCCCCAGAAAGATGGCTGGCATGTCTGAGTGTCTGTGACACAAAGGAAGAGTGCAACAGCCAAGTGGAGTGGTAAAACCGTTGCTGTGATAAATGTGAAAGAGACTGATTATGAGTCTAACCTTGGTAAAGTGGCAGTAAGTCCAGTGAGGAGATCGCATACTAATAGAGACTTGCTGCTGTGTAGTGGGGAAACATTGGTTAATGCTGAACCCGCAGCAAGACTATGGACTGATAAGGACTTGTCTTCATGCAGTCTTTGTGTAGCAGGGAGACAAATAGTAAAACTAAGTATGATGTTGTGTTGTTTACTAATGAATCTGAAAATGCTGAGGTATATAATAAGTTAATTTAGCCTGCTAAGGCTGAAACAGCAGAATCTTATGAGGTTAATGAAGCGCCAGTGCATGGTGGTAAAAATGTGGTTTTCAGGCATTTATGTCAGGGATGACCATTGAGAGATGTGTTCTGTTGCCCATAGCAACTGTGATAGATGCAGCAGGGGTGTCCATGGAGACCTCCCATTAGCTCATGGTGTTTGAGTGTAAGGTTTCTTAGGAAAACTGTGTAGCCACCCTGATGGTGAGAGTGTGCCTTTTAAGGTGAAAAGTGCTGTATTAATTGCCCCACAGGCTAAAGCTGGTAAGAAGCTAAGACAGCCTGTGAAAGTCAAGAATTATGTTAATGAGGAATGTATTTCTGACAATGGTGAGGATGAAGGTTTTTCCATGGCAGCCACAAGTAGTACTGCAGTTGTCCTTGGGAATCGCACAAGGACCCATGGTGTTGGAGCCAGTGGTTGTCCAGGACAGCTCTAACACTACTTTGGGGGAATCAGCTCAAATGGCGGAGCATGTACACTGCTAAAAAAAAATTAAAGAAACACTTTGAAAACACATCAGATCTCAATGGCGAAAAATAATTTGCTGGATATCTGTACTGATATGGACTGGGTAATGTATATTGTCACGATAGTGACACTGCACTTGCTCTGATGAGAGTATGTAAAAAAAAACATTGTACTGCTATAGCTACTATTGACCAAAGGCAATAGCTGCTATACTGGCATACAGGGGGGTTTATTTACTAAAGCTGGTTCACTCAGAATCTTGTACACTTTTACATGGAGGCCGATCAACTTCCAGGTTTTATTGCTAAAGCTTATTTGAACAAGCTGAGGTTAGAAGCTGATTGGCTACCATGCACAGGTGCACAAGATTCTGAGTGAGCCAGCTTTAGTAAATCTCCTCCCATCAGTGTGACAGCCAATGGTCTCTGATCACTTTTTTTTACACATTGGAGTTGATTTACTAAAACTGGAATGTGAGAAATCTGGTGCAGCTGTGCATGGTAGCCAAGCAGCTTCTAACTTCAGTTTGTTCAATGAAGCTTTGTAAAAAAAAAAAAACCTGGCAGCTGATTAATTTCTATGGACCAGATTTTGAACTCTCCAGTTTTAGTAAATTAACCCTATTGAATGCTTCCTACAATCCCAATGACTATAGGAAACATTCTGTAGCCTCTCACAGCTGATCATTGTTACAGGGAATGGCTCAAAGACTGTAGACTTGCAGTCTCTGCTTACATACGTTAATGCTGTGATTGGTCACAGCAATCATATGGTACAGGACTAAGCTATCACAGGGTAAAGGACACAGCTATCACAAGGCTCATCAGTGTGTGCTCTAGGAGCATAACCCTCTGATATGGGAGGATGTACTGGTATGTCCACCCGCATTAGTGCAGCTCCTGTCTGACCATTTATCTACATGGACGAGTTTGGAAGTTAAAGTGTATGTTTGGGACAAAAAAGAAAGAGAGAACATACATACAAGTATTCAGTATGATTCTTCAGTACATGTACATTTCCCTGACTTTTTAAAAATGCTTAACGTACATATAACTACCTGGTGACCCTGTCAGAGCACCTAATTTCCTGTTATAATTTGACAATGCTTCTACCGCTGTACTGAACTTCCAAGCAGCATTGTCAACACTGCCTATGTTCTATTCTATGGACCAGACACGCCACTCCATTAAGTAAAGGAGATATTGTTGGGAAACGACTGGATTTTAGTAGGATCAGGAGGTTTTATTGTTTTTATAACTGTAGCTTTTTTAAAAAGACAAAATATGGAAAAATCTGCATTTACTCCTTTATTCAGAAGCACAACATCTTTTTAAACTAAAAAAAAGTGTGTTTTTTATTTATAATGTATAATTTCCTTTTAAATGCTTTCTTCTGCAGACCCTGTTAAAGGAAAGGGTTCTGAGAACAAATTAACACATCTTTCTACTATGTATTATAGATCTCATTTTGTTTTATATGAGAAAACCTAATAACAAAATAAAATGGCACAATTTTTATTAGGTGTTAATATGAAAAATGTCAAGTTTCTGCAGTCTTGAAGCAAAACATGTGGGAATTTATCTTTTGCCATCATAGTCAGGTTTTCAAAGAAGTAAGATACTGATTTACCGTTGTGTTTTTTCTTTTTTTTTTTTGTTTCACTATTTTGATACAGTAATTGTTGCTTGAGGGGGGACCTCAAGTTAAGCAATGAGAAGACTGTTAATTGTTTTTTTTTACTTTCAGATTTAATTTATAGCAGCAGATTTCATTTTATTCCCCCATGGTTGTAAAGTTACAATTTCTTTTTTTTAACCAAAATAAGGCAAGAGCTTCATTTTAGCTTCCTCATTGCTCAAATTCTTTCTCCGCTATAAATTCATAAGAAATATGAATCTAGAACCTTCAAGTATTTAGTTTAATATTCATTTTAAAATGATAAAAGTTATTTACTAACATTACTATAAAGTTTATTTAAAATAAACACAAAAGTCAATTAGACATTTGCTTTTGTTGCTTCCAATAATCAGATACCATAGAAGAACAATGTCACAAAATTGCAAAACTAGTATTTTTGCAGTGATCTTCCAGCATGCTGCAAATTGTGTGAGTTAGAGAATAAAATTGTGATACATATTAAAAATGTTTAGAATTGGGAATATAATCTGCAGCAGCTGTAGACTCTCAGCCATTACCTCTAGAATTTACTGTTCATAATCTAATGGATCTGCTTGTGTGAGGCTTCTAAAACTAAGTTTGTCTGCTAAGAAAAAACTTTTTGAATTAATAATATCCACCAGAGGAATGCAAATAGCTGTAGTTGTGAGAAAATATTCTTTGTGTCCCCAATGATCACATGACCCTGGACATACACTGTACAAAGGCCTCTAATTTACCCCATCTCATTTTCTTGCAATCCCTCCAATGAAGGCAACTTTTAACCCAACAGGCTAATTTTGCAAAATATAGCTTGTGTTTTCAATATCACTTAGTATTGTTTTAACAAGATCTTTATTGAAAATTTTTGTTATGAAACAGTACAATATAAATAAGACTGGTAATACATGAGTTACAGGCCTCACAGCCAAAACTGCGATATAATAAAGACAGAAATGTTTATATACAGTTTTGTTCTTAAAACAAGACCGAAATCAATACTGACAAATAGGAGTCCAAGAAACTTCATAGAATAATATCCTATTATGCTACCATCAAAACTGAAGTCTAATGAGTAAGGAATGGTGGCAGATCAAGGCATATAGATGTGTGAGGAGCATAGTGAAAACGTCACAGGTGAGAAAAACAAGGATTTATCCTAAAAAAAATGTATATTCCATCAAAAATAGTAAATTCCGGTGTCATCTAATATAGTCTATCATAAGCTAAACTCAAAACATCTAAGTCAAAAGAATGAATATTAATATGCCATTATTTCTGATCTCTTAGGAGGGTCTATGCCAATGTATATTAGGAGTGGTAGAGATGGAAAATAGATAGACAGATAAGGTAGGTGGAAGTAATAGGTAGGGGGATTGGGGTTGAGGGGGGGGTGCAAAGAAAAGAGGTTTGAGTGAAAGACAGGGGAAGGAAAGGAAAGATAGTTAGATTAACCCTATCCTAGTGTCTCTCCCTCTGACCCTGGGGACTCACAGATCTATTCTCACTAGCAGAATGCCAAGACTGGCCATGCAGGTTAGGATGCCAGCAATTGAGTAAGTTTCATAGAATCAGCAAAATGGTGCCACCATGCCCAGGTTTTTGTGTATTTAGAGGATGTCTCACATGTGATACTGATGAGCTCTTCCATTATCATTTGGTATTGTGATGTTACTATGCAGATATATAATAATTCTCTGTATATGGTCACCTTTAGTTAATCAAGTACAGTAAATAACATCAAGCTAAGTTTACCACACCTGTTTGATTAAACCCAAGCTAATGGTAGCATTGAATTCTCTTTATTTTAATTGTACAGTGTTTTATACAGAATGGCAAGACACAATAGTAAAATAATCAAAACATCATGAAAAAGAATTATATCTAAAACATCATAAGCATACCCCATGCATTTAAAAAAAAAAATTCTAAACTCTGTTGATTATCAGGGAAAAAGTTTTAAAAAAATACATGCAACAATTCAGATCAAATGGTACATGCAATTGTTCACCTCTGTTTTGGTTTTTTGCACAATTTCCAACCAAAAACTGCATAATACTATCAAACTTTAAAAAAATTGATTTCTCAACAATAGCCAAGTGAAGGAAACCCATATTTTATATGATAATGATTAGCTGGAATCTATCATTTTTAAAATCATTTTCCATATATTCTTCTTCTCAACTCTGTCAATGAAAATCTGTGGACAGGTACATTGTGGATACCAAAACACTATTCAAACAACTAACCAGAATGATTACTAGTATATTAATCACCACTAGAGAGTACCTATCAAATGAGCCATACAGCCTTATTTAATCACTTGCCTACCAGGCACTTTCACCCCCTTCCTGCCCAGGCCAATTTTCAGCTTTCAGCGCTGTCACACTTTGAATGACAATTGTGCAGTAATGGAACACTGTACCCATATGAAATTGTTATCATTTTTTTCACACACATAGAGTTTACTTTTGGTGGCATTTAATAACCACTGGGTGTTTTATTTTTTGTACTATAAATGAAAAAAGAGCAAAAATGTTGAAAATAAGGTTTTCCTTGTTTCTATTATAAAATTTTGCAAACAAGTAATTTTTCTCCTTCACTGATGTGCGTTGATGAGGCTGCACTAATAGGCAGCACTGATGGGCATTGATGTGGAGGAACTGATGATGATGCACTGATAGGTGGCAGTGATGGGTACTGGTAGGTGGCAGTGACGGGCACTGATAGGTGGCACTGAAGGGCACTGACTGGTGGCGCAAACAGGCACGGATTGGCAGCACTGCTGAGCAGCACTGTTGGGCACTGAAGGGCTGCACTGTTGGGCACTTTTGGGGCTGCACTGATAATCAGTGCCCTGATTATCAGTGCAGGTGTCTACTTTGAAGGTTGCAGGTTACCAGCAGTACTTTCCTCAAGGTGTGAGGAAAGTACTGCCAATAACTGGCAAATGTGATTGGTCTTTTAACATGTCATGTGATCAGCTATGTCCAAAGGACTCAGCGATCATGGGCAGCGCTGGGGGCAAGTTCTGGGAGGACGTCATATGACGGCCTACCAGAACTGGACTACTGCGCTGTAGCGTCATTTGGCTATAATGTGGTAGTAAAGTGGTTAAAAAATATCTTTAACAGAGAGTTATTTTTATAAATGTTAAAGTATAAGTTCACCTTATCCTGATCATTCGTGCCATGCAGGTCTCCTGCAAATTGTCATTGTAATCTCTCTGCCCATACATCATACAGGCTGGCAGTTTTACACTGACAGGAAGAATCAATGAACTACCAGAGCACTCAACAGCCCTGTGGTAGTTTACTGAGAACGACAAGCCGACATCTGGAAAAGCTGTCAGAACTGGTAGTTTCCCATTCACAGAACTTTATAAAATTGTGACAGCTAGTGGGGGGAGAAGATCCCCCTCTAGTTCCTATGATGGGGTATCGGGGGGTGGGTGCGGGGGCCAGACATACATTTTACATGTTACACCCTGAATTTGGGTGTAACATTATGAAAAGTGAACTTATCCTTTTAACTCAGAAAATAACTTGGTTGGTAAAGTAAAAACCTAAATAAAAGAGTTCTCTGCAACTTATATACTTACCTCTTCTATCTGCACTGACAAATGTGTTCTGTTCTAATGAAGAGATATCAATGCCTGAAGTCTCTTCAGAAACAAACACTTTGGGGATGTTTAGTTTCCTGGTCACCCACTAAACTCAGTGGTTTGTTCCACATACCCTTACATCATTACTGTGTCCTGTGGTGATGCAGAGGTTGGTGGGAGGTACTAGTGAGCACAGAGAGGGACCAGGAGATTAACACTCACTGAAGAGTTGGTTTCCCTGCATTAGAGTGGTTTTGGTGATGTAGGCAGTTGGAAGTGGTCAGTTTTTACCTTCTTCTTTGTAAGAAACTTTTTATTTAGGATTTTTTTTATCAGCAAAGTCAAAATTGAATAACCTATAGCAACCTACTAGAATTCAATCTGCAGAAATCAGACCAGTACAGGATTTAAGATTATTTGAGAATAAAGGCCCAATATTGAAAGAGTTCATGAAGTTCAAACCCTAATTTTTAAGTGCAGCAACCCATAGTAACCATTTCAAATCAGTCTTGTGCTGATAGATCTGACTTCATCTGAACAAGTTCTGAATACAGTATGTAAGACTTGTAACGCAAGACAACATGTAATGCCGTAAACATAGTTTAGTTCTGTTTTCATCAAACAGCCTGAGCTTAACATTGGGAAACCTATACTGTGCACTCACATTAAACGCACACTTTTGTCACATGTGGCAGTATTATGATTTAACTAATAAATGCAGCTAACTTTCTTACAAAGTAGTCAGAGATTTCTCTTTTTATTGTAATAACTACTGTTTTAAAAATTCAGTTCATGTTCTATAGGAACTGCTGTTTCTCCGTTTTCTTTCTTTCCTTCTTTTTTTTTTTCTTACATCTAAGTCAGTAAACTATGATGTATGTGTCTCGCCCTGAATAACGTTATTATATGATGCTGCTGGAGCGCTGAATAGCTTGGCTGTGGACTGCTGAACCCTTTGAATGTAATTGTTTTAACACCATGAAATGAAGTAATGCATAAAATTGATAATAAACGGATATCTCTCTGCCTCTGCATGTAAATGAGCACTTAGCACCAGGGCACAGATGCCACCATTGTTTCCCTACTGAAATTGACAAAGTAAGTGAAAATATCTACCAAGAGCTTGGAAAGTACGGTAGCTGGATTTTCATTATGTCAGATTTTTCACAGCTTCAGAAACAGGGCTGTCTAGCCAGCCTTTGAAAAGAGTATGTCTAATGCCAGTATGTTATGTACTGGCATACATTCTTTTACAGACAAAGTTAACAAAATAATTATCGTAGTTTTCTGTCATTACCAAACCTGTCACAAACTCTTAGCAGTATGGCTGATATGTATCGTAAGCAAATGTATATTTTTTTAAACTAAAAAATATTATTTTTTATTATTAGTATTATTATTATTATTATATTGCACTTTTTTATTGTACTAAATAAAGATGAAATAAATGCTTTAAATTTACCAGTATGATTGCCAAATCTCAGAGCTAAATTAAATCAAGGCACATGAAATAATGAACTTTTGTTTTAATATAATGTTATGTTTTAAAATTGTAACCTAATGCCAATCTAGTTTTTAATGTGTGGGGTTTTTTGTTTGTGTTTTGTTTTATCGTATTTGATCAATGACTGCCATGAGATGCTTCCAATTAATTATATAGGAAAGAATTCTGGCCCTGAAATGAAAGATTTAATTGTATGTGTATTGCTTAAGCTGACTGAACTATTTTAAGTTCAAGTTCCTGTAGTTAAAATTTTATATATATATATATATATATATATATATTTATTATTATTGCTCTTGAAATGTGTAAACAGTTTAACAGACTAACAGAACTTTATTACACACACATTATCATTATACTGTACATACTATACAGTATATCTACGTACTGTGTCTGAACCACACAACCATTTTAGGAGTAGTAAATTGTAAAGCCGTACTCTTCATGAGAGCAGCCCACTGATACCATTCCAAAAGCTTTAGTAATTAATGACCGAGAGATCTCAACTGCAACAAACATAAGGTTTATGCTTTTAAAGTGTACATTAAAAACTTGGTGGAAGGAAAAACCATAATATCTAGGCAGCTCCATGTTCCATGTTTATTCAAATGAACAGTTCTTTCAGACTGGATCCACTTTTACCTTTTCTGAGCATATACACACAGTATGCATAAATGCATGTAAATACTTATACTTGTTAGTATTCATTTTAGGTGCTAACTAGACCAAAGTGTTGTTAATACCTGTAAGTGCATTGATGCATATAAAGAAAAAAATCAGCTGACCCCATCTCTAAACCAAGCAAAAAAAAATTTGATATGGATAAAATCTATCCAATAATTATGCTTGCGTTTATAGGAAGATTCACTAAAGGATGAGGGTAGAGACAAGAGGTAAAGTGATACTGTATGTAATTTACAAAAGTGGAAAATTAGTTAAAGTGGACCTGTGTAATTTTCAATTATTCAGTCTTGTGAAAGACGGGCTAGGTATATTTGAATTCCAATGCATATTGTTGTTACAACTTCACAACTACACAATATAAACTCCCTTACAATTGTAGTAAATTAAATTCACTGCATTTCACACATTAGTAAATCAGGCTCTTCTCTGCAGGATCACAATTCCTTAGCTTTCGAATAAGATGATTTAAATGAAAAACAAAACACAGGGACACATGTTTAAAGGGGGTAGGTTTGTCTGATGCATAAGGAAAAATTGCTAAGTTGCACCCCTACCCTATAGTCATTCATATATATTCTATTTAAAAAAAAATTGCAAATCTTGAAAGTACAAAGGCAATTAATATAGCAGAAAAGTGAAGAAATATATCTAGTTTCAGGGAAGTTCTGAACAAAGTATTTGTAAAATACACGAAACATGATTATCTACCAAAGGGAGCATAAAGACATATACAAAAGACATATACATTCCAGCTTATGCCATAACTTTCTGATACTGTGCAAAAGTTCCAAAGCTACCAGTCTATAAACTATATGTTGTAATCAACCTGTAAGGAGATGCAATTTTAAAGATATGACACAAACTCATTTGTAATTTTCATGTTGTCAACTCAAAGTCAATCAGTTCTACCTAATGTAATGCTTATAGATAAGAGACTATTGAGTAGTTAAAGGATAATTTCACTTTAATGAGGAAAAAAATAGAAAATAAAAAATAATATAACATATAAAATTACAACCTATATTATAACTGAATGTTATTTAAAATGGTCTGTCCTTTTCAATCTGCAGCTCTGTAATTTTCTGTAAAATTCAACGCAATATGGCAACTTGGAGGCATAACTGTTGTTTCCTGAATGTGTGATTGACTCACTGATTTTCCCAGAATTCTGTACTAAGTCGGATTTTAGGCACCCTCTGCAACAAAACTGTCATTTTTGGTGAAATACCCCCTAAAGAAAAAAGAAAACAGAGATTTTGGTGAGCTTAAGCCATCTGGCCTTTTGCAAACAGACAAAATGCAAATACTGAAAGGGGGAATCCGCTATAGAGAGGATATTTCAAAATAAGCTGTATACTACAGAATAAGCAAATATTATACTTTGGCTGGAAAGTGGTTCAGGGGGGATTGGATAAACCTATAAGTGAAGTTATAAACAAAATTGAATTGGTTGTTGTATGCTCAGACAAATCCCATGACTGTCAAGAATTATGCAGTTTGCATAACAAGATTTATTGCTGCTGTGAGTTACGCTTGGCTAAAGAAATTAAAGTGGAACTTTTGTCAGAAAATTTAAATCCTCCTAGATCACTTTATGCTGACCCTTTTTGTAGATATAGCTACTGTATGTAAAACATAAGTACATATACTGTTTAGAAATCTAGTAATGCACTGTCTCACCCTGCTCTGCACATGCTCAGTTGCTCTTTAATTTTTGGCACTGTGTTGAAATGTATAGGCCGATCTGCTGACAGGCTAAAGATTTAATGCTGCTCAGAGGCTCTGGGCTTCAGCAAAATGGCATCCTTCTGCAAGAAGGAAGTGGAACAATGCTGCTGGCACCTTACAGCACACACTAATTTTGGTAGTATAAATATTAATGTTGGATGTATGTTCCTTGCTAAAGAACATTATTTTTTTGGGTAAAGTTCTGCTTTAAGTAGACCTGGACAATCTACTGTATATAACTATTTAATAAAAGCTTACACTTTTAGCAAAATTATTTTGCTGTGAAATTACTAGTTCCACCTTTACCAAAATTTAGCAGAAATTAGCTTCTAATTTGTCTTTGACGCATGTTGAAAATAAGCAGCAGTGCTGGATAAACTCTAAAGAACAAAAAAGAACAGCAATGCACAACAGGATCTTAATTGTGTAGTCGCTCATTTTTTAGAGTAGGTAAACTTACATATAAATATGTCTGAGATACTACACGAAAATATTTCTACCATGTGGAATAAATAACAGACATTGTTCAAGAAAAGGTAGCCATTTTGTTAATATTGGTAATACACTACAATAACAGGATAGGACTTTTGTAGGCTGCTATATATGAAGACAAACAGTTCAAGCATACTACATTTGTGTAGCCTAACAATGACATATAAAACAGACATTTTTACATTTTGCACATAACACTTTCACCAAAAATAGTACCACTGTCCCATAAAAAACTAAAGCTTCTTTCCTGCCTGCTACAATAGGATGAAAGTCTTGCTTTGCACCTTTCTGGCAAAAACTGCATACTCACTACAACTTCTTCAATGTAGCCTCAGTATTTACAAGAGAAGAATGGGTTTTCTTTTTTTTAGGTTTGTCATATTCCCTGTGAGCTGCTAATAAATAAAATCTTGCTAGCCCTCTGAGAAGTGCACCCTTTCTGTTAAAATCAAGGAAAATACCCGTGGGAGGGACTGCAGTTTTCTTTGGATTCTTATGCTGACAATCTTGTCTGGATCCACCTTCTTTCCTTCTCCTGTATTTGATGTCCGCTCTGGGCTGTCTGCTCTCCCCCTCCTCCTCCCCCCTTCTCTTCTCACAAAACACAGTTTCTCTTACAGGCACCTTCTATTTGCACACTGGGTAGCTGCCTTCTATTCTTCAGTTCTGACATGTAAAGTTCCCAGATGTGAGCTGTGTGTTGTGAAAGAGGGGGAGGAGGGGGGGAACAGGCAGCCCAGAGCCGACACAAGACATCAAACACAGGAGAATGAAAGGAGGTGGATCCAGACAAGCTTGTCGGCATAAGAATCCAGAGAAGACTCTAGCCCCTCCCACAGGTATTTACCTTGATTTTAACAGAAAGGGTGCACTTCTCAGAGGACTGGCAAGATTTTTATATATTAGCAGCTCACAGGGAATAGGATAAAGCTAAAAAGAAAACCAATACTTCTCTTTTAATGTTATATAAAGAAAGATTTGAATTTGTGCATGTAACACCTTTGCCCAAAAAATTACCTTCAAATTATTGTCTTCTTTATTTTAACAAAGAAAGTTATAATGACCAGTTTCAATAGTTATATAACTGGCCTGGGCTACTACAACAAGCTAGCTGAGCATTACATGGATTCAGATATCAAAAAAAGGTTTAATATCATAAGGAACATTTTAATAGTAGTATGTTAATGGGTGATAGGGTAGGGATCTACTTCCCTCTATGGTTACCTGTCAATATCACATTGGAGTGTATAATTATATATTAGCGCTTCCTTTCTCTGGGGGAGGGATGGCTTAAAAACCCCAGAAGGAGGAAGTGGAGAGAGAGAAAGGAGTTGGCACTACATGGCCACATACAGGAGATGCATTAGTGCAATACTGTATTTTATCCAAACTAGATCCAAAGCAGAAACTATCAAGCACTTGCTCCTTTGTTCTGGCTGTTTCACTGTAGCTGCCTATAGCTTCATGATCTGAATCCTAGTGACAGACAAGTCTCTGTCCTATTGTTATTATCTCATATGCACAGTGCCAGATAACTAGGTCTGTGCTACTGTATATATAGAGTGGTCACCTTCAGGTATATTAGTAGGTGAACCTGTTTATTGCAATAGAGTTTATATGCAACTCATGTTATTTTACTTGTATGTAGCTCCTTTTATTTTAGTTAATTCTATTCCTTCTGGTCTGGGATTCTATAGCTAGTTTTGGCTTAGGACGTGACAATCAGCATAGGCTAGAGTCAGGTCAGGCATTTGATGGCAACTTCTGGTAGTCTGAGTTCCGGTTCCATCTCAGATTAGAAACTACTAGGGAGGGAATAGAGTACAGAGTAAATAGAAACTGTGGTGTAGTACTGGAACTCACAGTTAGCCTGTGTGTAAGAAGCTGAGTTCCAGGCTTGTTAATCAGCAGTTGAAGGATCTCCCCATCACCACTGATCTTGTCTTCAGGTCTATGAAATTGAGATGAACACCACATTGTGCTCATGCTCAGGGGATACTGCAACTGAACTTTGCTTACTTTTAATGCATCTGTGTAGCTCAGTGTGTTGGTAGACACTATAAAAGAATCCAGCAAAAAGAAACAAAATGGTAAGGAGATGGCCCCACTCTGATCCTGAACCATAAGGAGTCCACAGTCACTTCATTAACACATGTTACCCTATTTCTGCCATGGGAAAGATAGACAAATCACCCCAAATCATCAGGGTCTCATTGTCTCAACTACCTTAAAATAATATGGAGATTTTCCATTCCTGGCAGCTGGAGGCCTAAGATCTTAAGATGACACTTCAGTCTCTCCTGGCGGTGGAGACTGAACATTCTCTCACCTCACACAGCCAAGAGTTGGCTACAGCACCAATTCAACCCCAGCTTTTCACTTTGGTGGACATGACAATGCTAGCAACAGATATAAAATCCATCATGTCAGTCACCATCTCTGAGCTGCAGCCAGATCTATAAGCTGAATTTAATTAAATGGTCTTGGAAGGTAAAAACACAAAAATGTACCCGAGTGGTACACTGACTTTCATGTCCTCCTTGATCTTCTGGTGATTCTGACACTCTAAGTAAGTCGCAGCTCAAGTCATCACCCAAACAAGGTAATTTTCTATACACGCTATTGAAAACAAGATTATCTGTAACTTCCCTTGCCAACCTCCAGTATTTTCACAGCAACTCTTGTGCCTGAGATCCATGTTGTCACAACCCCCCTGGGGTGATCTTTCCTTTCTGCTTTTTTAAATTAAGACCAAACTGCAACTTAAAAGATAATTTCACCTTTCATACCATGTTACATTTGTATTCAGGGTGTAACATGTAACATGTTACTAAATCAGTAGCCCCCACATCCCCCTCCCTCAAACCCCTATTGTGATAGTGGGCAAGGAATCTTCTTCCCACACCTGCTGTCACAATTTAAAAAGAGCATAGCTATATGAGACTCTGCCCAAACAGCCACATCATTCATTCACAGAGTTCTGTGAATGAACTACAATTACCGCCAACTGTTGGTGGCTGACGGCTTGTGGTTCTCAATGAGCTACGAGTGTGCTGTTGATTCCTCTCATAGTTAATTGGTTCTTCCTGCAATTCAGTAACTGCCTGCTCATGACCCACCTGGCTCCTGTGCATCACCTTGGCTCTGTCTTGTCTATGCCCTTTCCTCCTCCTCTGCTTGATCCTCAGTGCATGACCTCAGCTCTGATCCTGACTAAGTCACTTCAGTCACTCTGCCTGACATGGATAATACCTACTTCCTGCTGATGCCCTGGGCCATCTCCTCTCCAGGGGTTCCAGTGCTTCAACTGATGCTCTGTCCAGCAACCTTGTGGAAAACCTTCAGAGTATACCCACACCAAATACAGCAAAAGCAGCTGTAGGCTTGATCCAAACACAAACTTGGATGTTTCTGTCAGAAACAAAGTCATCACCTTGCCCCATTTATTTATTGGTCTGGAATCTCCAGCCATGTAAACAAATGGGTAGAGATAGCATGACATCACTGACCTAATATGGCCACAAAAAAATCCATAAACCTGAACAGCACATGCAGTCTCATACTTTTTCTCTCTCCACTTCTTCCTTCTGGGCTTTTAAAGACAGCCTCCCAAAAGCAGAAAGTGCTAATACATAATTACACATAACATTGTGGTAGTAGCATGGCTTGCTGAGGAAAAACAACAATTTAGTTGCAATACATGTCAGGTGAAGCAAAAACAGGCAACATATTGACTGAATTAAACACTGATCTTACGTAAGCATAACTGATAAACCTGGGGTCCCCCAAGTTATCATAGGTTAAAATACGTGGAGGATGTCTGACTCTCTGCCCTCTCCTCACTTCTCTCTGTTGTATTCCTGTGTTTTCATGCAAAGAACTAGGATTATGAGTCCTATGAGAACCATTGAAAGGGAAGGCACTGGCTGGTTAGAAGGATTGGGATGGCAATGGCTGTGTAGAAGTACTGGGTCCCTGACTAGATGTGCTCACTAATTAAGGCACAAAATCTGGAAATTCAGGGTTCAGAGATTCTCATGGAGGAGAGAGTGCCATTGAGCTAGAGGCCTCAGGTACCACAGGCGAAAGACTCTCATGGGTATCAGGAAGATCAGATGAGAGGTATGCCTGAAGCTGTTGTGAATCACACAATGAAGTGTCATCTGAGCCATCTACATAGGTGACTTGAGGAAAAGGCATAAAATTATTTCTTTACCAGACTTTGATCCTGCCTTCTGGTTCTTTTATCTTGTATGCTGGAATCCCAGGAAGTTTGTTCACCACTGTAAAAATCTCCTTCCACCATCTGCTGGCCAGCTTATGCTTTCCAGGTGCTCCCTAGTTCTGTAGCAAAACTCAGTCTCCTGGTTTCAAATCTCTGTATCTCACATGAGACCAAACTTTCTTTTGTTCTCTTCAGTTATTTTAGCTGTGTATTCTTCAGCTATACGGTAAGCAGACATGAGGGTATCTTTAAGAGAAGCCACATATCAGTGGCTTTGATGACTAATACCATCAGTGGGTGGCACAGTGGCTTAGTGGTTAGCACGTCTGCTTTGCAGTAAATGGGTCATGGGTTCATTTCCTGACCATGGCACCTCCTGCATAGAGTTTGTGTGTTCTCCATGTGCTTGCGTGGGTTTCCTCTGGCTGCTCCGATTTCCTCCCACACTGTCTAAATTGGCCCTAATATGTGTATGTATGAATGTGAGTTAGGGACTTGGATTGTTCACCCCTTGAGGGTTAGGGACTGATGTGAATGTTCAATATATATATGTGTAAAGCACTGCGTAAATTGACAGCGCTATATAAGTACCTGAAATAAATAAATAAAATAAATCAGTGGAGACTCCTAACAGGAGGTCAATGGGCAATCTAGGCTACTTCACAAACATCAGGAAATACAGATCATGGAATCATTGAGGGATCCTCCAACAGTTATTCAAGCCCTACAGTCCTAGTGTCTAAGCCAAACGGAGCTTGGTGGTGGTTCTGTAAAGATTTTGAAAAGTAAATAAAGTCTCCAAACTGGATGCATATCCCATTCTCCAGGTAGATTAATTAATTAAAAGATTAGATAAAGCCTCTTACAATATCACTCTCAGTTTAACAAGCAGTCACTGGATGATCCCATTCTCCAAAGAGGATAAAGAATAAATGGACTTTGTCACACCAGAGGAGTTGCGGCAATATGACAAAATGCTATTTGAGTCTGATGGGGCCCAGCCACTTTTCAGGGAACCACTGTTATATTTAGCTTGGACAAGGAAAGCCATCTAAAAAAAGGTCCAGTTAGTCCTGGAGAGAGAAGACAAGGTTACCAGTGAACCATGAGAAAAGCAAGACTGGATTAGAGGAGGCCCCAGCTAGGCAAGGTGGAAGCCAACCAAAAGTAGCCCCATCCCCTTAAAAATGGGAGATATCAGCATTTTGGTGTATTGTAGGACAGTTATCCCTAGTTTTGCCAGCTTGGCCTCATCTTTGGTGAATCTCGAAAAAGGAAGAATCCTTCATTGTCATTCACTGGAGTCCTGAGGCAGAAGCAGCATTCTGCTATATAAAGCATACTTTGTGCCAGGAGCCAGTCCCCAGGTTTTCAGAAAGAGCTCCTGTTGCAAACTGATACTTAAAAACTTGGACAAAGTGTCTCATTTAGTTGATGAAAACTGCACTCTGTTGTGTGCTTGAGCCAGAAGCTCACTCTGGTTGAGAAAAGCTATTTAAAGTGATTGTAAAGCTTTATTTTTTTTATTAAAATAATAATTATATCATACTTACTTTCTCTGTGCAATGATTTTGCACAGAGGAGGCCTTATCATCTTCTGCTGGGGTCCCCTGCCTGGCACTTTCTATGGGGGCACTAGTGTAAGCTCATTCCCAAGCCATGTTGCCTGTGTCTATAGACATGGACAGCATGGATCAGCCCCTCCCTGACTCCCTCATCACAGAATTTTATTGACAACAGGGGAAGCCATTGTCTTGTTGGCTCAATCTGCCCTGTGAGGAGGGAGAGAGCAGAGAGATGCTGCTCTTGGGCACAGCACTGGATTAAGATCAAGTTCAGGTAAGTGTAATGGAGGATTGGGGAGCTTCCTGTGGCACAGAAGGTTTTTTTTTTCGGTTTGCCATTTGAGCTGGTGTTAGACCATGCCTCCCTTAACTGGATGGCAAAGAATAAAGACAGGAACTCCAAGAGGTTTATTGCTCGCCAAGATTTCAAATTCACAGTGAAAGATTGTATCAGAATTCCGCCTCAAGTCTATTGCCCTTTTGTTCCAGTTGTGTGGACACCTGGATTGGAATGGGGGTGGGGATACATGCAAAAATTATCTAGGGGCAAGACTAAAATTTGTCAGAGTAGCTACTTCCCCTACAGCCTTTCCTTCTGTCCAGATAGACAGAGGAGGCATTTGAAAAGAAGAAATCAGTTTGTAGTCTGGATCCCATTGGTTGAAAAGCTGACACACTGGGATGCCCAAAGGACTTGCATGTCGTGGACTCTCACTCCTGGTTGGTAAGCCTCTGTGCTGTACTTTGAACTGTGCTAAATCAAAGCACATATCTTACTGTGTATAAAGACTTTTTATGCACTGAAAGGACTCTGCTATTTGTTTTCTGGGTACTGATGCACTAAAGGAAAAGCCTGTTTTTGTGTTTACTAGCAAAAAAAGTGGATCTTAACTTTGTAGAACTTATTTACCCTGAGGACCTGATATCTGACTGAGATGCTGATGAACACTGGTGAGCTACCAAGACAGAGCAGTTACCTGAAAATAAATGTTAAAGGTTAATTTCTTGAATTGATGCCCCCCTCTCCCTGAAAACCTCTCTGCACAGTTCTGGTCCCTAGTAGTGTACTAGTTATGCTGACAGCTTTCCTGCTATCTCTGCCTGATATTTCCATACTTTATGTTAATATGAATGAAAGTATGAAAGTCGAGGGGTAGGCAGGAGGGTCATCAAAGTTGCCATGGGACTCCATGACCTGTAGTTACACACCTGAGAGGTACTACTAAAATGTAAAATAATTTAAAGTGGAAGAAAAGCCTCACTCTAAAGTTTCCTAAAAATGTTCCATCCCCGCTTCTCCTACCTATCCTGCCTACTCTATATTAAAAAGATATGTGTACTTACCTATTTTTAATCTGATCTAGTCAAGTCATGTGATTCTGCAGCTTTCACCCCCCGCAGTGAGCAGCTGCTGCAGGGGAGAAGAAAAAGTGCCAACAATGGCTTGGCCATGAGAGCTTATGGGTGATGTCACAGCTACTGGAATTCACAGCCGTTGTCAAGCACTCCCATTCACAGGGAAGCCACAGCTGCAGGATCGCATGACAATACCAGAGCAGATTTAAAAATAGTTAAGTACACTTCTTTTTATATAGGGTAGGCAGGAAAGGTTGGGGGGGTCATTTTTAAGAATAATTATAGTTTGGCTCTTCTTATACTTTAACTTGCAAATAAGGTTTAAATAAAATATATACACAGCAAATCAAAAGAACTTAACAAAAATCAAGTTAATCTCAAATTGTAGTTTACATTAGGATTCAAATATGAAAGTGTGACAGCAACTGATATATTTCAGAACAGAAATGTATAGAAAACAAGGTTTTTTTTAAAATCTGTGGAAGTGCATGTAACAAAGGTTTAATGTCAATCCACTAAAGATACAAATGAAACTAGCAAACCATAATGGATCCATTTGTAATGACTGTTGATAAAAAGTAATGAAAAAGGGAAAGTGTTTTTTTTTTTTTAACTCATTCTATAATTTCATTGAGATCATTTGCATCAGATTATATAAAATGAAGATCTAGAAGGAAAAAAGATAATTAACTGAGGTATTTGAAATGGTTGATTATAATATGGGAAAGTAAAGAACCCTTATACCCACTGTGCATAACCAATCAACATTGAAAAGTATGACAGATCTGATTAATTGTCCGATAATTATAAAGGTCACATACAGTGCTGCAAGGAGATTATGTATGGCATCAAGAATGTGTAAATTACAAGCACAAAAAAACTTTTTCATCCTCAAATTCATATTTTACTCACTTTAGTGGTTTCATATAAAACTCTGCATTCAAGTTTTCAAAAATAGAGGCCAGATATTCCCATGTTTGTTGTTCCCAAAAAAGGAAGTTGTTTCGGATAGACCACTATCTCACCTAACTGAATTTGACATTAGTAGATTGTATAAAACTAAAATTAAGGTAACAGTGTAGTCTTTCCGATATTAGCACAGCTGCAATGTTTCCCAGACAGTTTTTTCAGTTCACTGATTGCATTATTAATTCAAACAAAAGCGAAAACAAATAAACTGAGTTTTGTGCTTATAAACCAATAAATCAATAAAACACAAATCAAAATCTTCTACAACTGCACTCAAGAAACACCCAATACCAGTGCATAAAATAAGTGAAAAGCAAAATAAATGTTATGCTGTGTCTTTAAAGGTGAATTATGCATGTGAAATGTCACCGCTCTAGCTACTAATCCTAATGTCAGGTTAAAACAGTGGGGTTCACTTACTAAAGCTGGAAGCTGCAAAATCCAGTACAACTGTGCATAAAAGCCAATCAGCTTCTAACGTCAGCTTGTTCAATTAAGCTTTGACAAAGACACTGGGATGCTCATTGGTTTCTGTGCAGAGCGGCAGATTTTGCACTCCCAGTTTTAGTAAATAAACCCCAGTTATTATTATTGTTATTATTATTATATAGGGTTAATATAGCGCCAACAGTTTGCTCAGCGCTTTACAATATAAAGGGAGATAATACAGCAACAATACAGTTCAATACAAGAGGGATAGGAGGGCCCTGCTCCTTGGAGCTTACAATCTAAGAGGGAGGGGCTGGTGGTACAAAAGGTAATAACTGTGGGGGATGAACTGATAGGAGGAATAGAATATTCCGTTATTAGCTGAAGGCTGGACAGGCTTCCCTGAAGAGATAGGTTATCAGGGATCGCCTAAAAGTGGACAGAGTAGGCGATAGTCGGACAGTTTGGGGTAGAGAGTTCCAGAGGATGGGGGAGGCTCTGGAGAAGTCCTGGAGACGAGCATGGGAGGAGGAGACAAGGGAACTAGAGAGCAGCAGGTCGTGTGAGGAGCGGATAGGACGGTGTGGGTGATATTTGGAAACAAGATTGGTGATGTAATTTGGGGCAGAGATACAAATGGCTTTACATGTTATTGTTAATGTTTTAAATTTTATTTGTGGGGCAATGGGAAGCCAGTGGAGGGATTGGCAGAGAGGGAAGGCAGATATGGAATGGTTAGTAAGGTGGATGAATCTGGCAGCAGCATTCATGATAGACTGAAGAGGGGATAGCCTGTGATTAGGTAGGCCAATGAGTAGGGAGTTACAATAGTCAAGGCGAGAGATAACAAGGGAGTGAATAAGTTGCTTAGTGGTTTCAGAGGTTAAGAACGTGCGTATCTTGGGGATGTTGCGGAGGTGAAGTCTACAGGATTTGGACAGTGATTGGATTTGGGGCTGAAAGGACAGATTGGAGTCTAGGATTACACCTAGTACCCTGGCATGAGGGGAGGGACTGATAGTTGTATTATTGATCTTGATGGAGAAGTCAGAGGAGGGGGCACAGGCTGGAGGAAATAGGAGCTTGGTTTTGGAAAGATTTAGTTTGAGGAAGTGGAGTGACATCCATGCTGATATGTCAGTTAGTAGGTTAGTAATGCGAGAGGAGATTGAAGGGGTGAGGTGAGGTGTAGAAATATAGATTTGTGTGTCATCAGCATAGAGATGGTACTTAAGGCCATGGGACCAAGGGAGGAGGTGTAGATGGAGAAGAGAAGGGGTCCAAGGACAGAACCTTGAGGGACCCCTACAGAAAGAGGAAGTGTAGAGGAGGAGACAGAGGTATAGGTAATGCTGAAGGAGCGCTGCAATAGGTAGTTTGTGTAAACCAGTAGGTAACACCATTATTTCAATAGTCCAATACGCAAAACATTTAAAAAATACAAAAACAATCACTGACTTCCACCATCACTAGTGACATAAATCAAATTAAGTCCAAAACTTAGCAAACTATTACATTTAGAAGAGTTCCAACACCCCTCCATAGATGCAAACTGCGTTTCCTCCACATGTGATGGATAGCATTACCTTCAATGAATTTCACCACCACCACATACAGTCTCTTACAGATTGAGTAGACGCCAAACTATAGGTGGTCTAAAACAGCATGTTTGAATCAGGGATCATCCCCCCACAGAACAGAGATCTTCAATGAGGATCACAGCAGCAGGATACTCCAAAGGCATTTGGAAACCGCAGGTCATATCAGCCGGGATTCACTACCAGCACTTCACCTCCCTCATGCATTTTATGTCATAAAAGAAATATACAGGCATCCCATAGTGCAACCTTTAGGTTTTATTTGATATACTGTATATACTGTATACCTACTCACATATTGATGTAATGGAATCTCATGTAGTAAGATCAGCACCACCGTCACCTTTGACAGGCTAGAAGACGGCGGCACAGGCTTTGTCCCAATGCACTTCGTCCAGTGAGACCCCTTGAAAATGTCCCATTGGATGAAACACGTCGGAGTGGAGCCTGTGCTGTTGTCGTCATGCTGCCAGAGGTTGAAGCAGTGCTTTTCTTATTACATGTGATTGCATTACATGTATGTTTGAGTAGATACATTCAAATAAGGCTTAAATTCATTGTAATTCCTAAAAAAAATTGTGTATTTTATGCCCTGCATCATAGAGCTCAAGTTAAAGCTGAAGTCCAGGGAAAAAGCTAAACTTATAGTTCAAATACATTTATTTATTTATTTCAGGTACTCATATAGCGCTGTCAATTTACGCAGCGCTTTACACATATATATTGTACATTCACATCAGTCCCTAACCCTCAAGGGGTGTACAATCTAAGGTCCCTAAATTACATTTATACATACACATATTAGGGCCAATTTAGACAGGATCCAATTAACCTACCAGCTCTGACAAGGTGTGCTCCAATAACCTTAATGAGGGGTGGGCTCCCTCAGGGTTCACCTGCCCTTGTTTCTATCCATTTAAATGCATATGCCTCCATTGTGAGGACTCTCAAAGATTTATAGAGTTAGGACTAGAGATGAGCGAATTATTCAAAAATTCGATTCGGCTGATTCGCCGAATTTGCGGGAGAAATTCGATTCGATGCGAATTTATTCGCTGCAAATTTAACTAATTAAAAGGGTTTCTAGGCTTCAGAGAGCCTTTATATTAGTGCAGAACACTGTACCTTTAATTTAAATGCCCTTGGAGTCTGCTGGGGAAGAGAAATAATACTGTCAGTCAGTATGACATGCAGATGAGTGCCGTCGATCTTAGAATCACCGCACACTTCACTCATTTGGGCAGTCACGGGGCACGACGAAGAAGAAGAAGAAGAAGAAGAATGAAAAGAAGAAGAAGAAGAATGAAAAGAAGAAGAAAAAGAATGAAAAGAAGAAGAAGAAGAAGAATGAAAAGAAGAATGAAAAGAAGAAGAATGAAAAGAAGAATGAAAAGAAGAAGAAGAAGAATGAAAAGAAGAAGAAGAAGAATGAAAAGAAGAATGAGAAGAATGAAAAGAAGAATGAAAAGAAGAAGAAGAATGAAAAGAAGAATGAAAAGAAGAAGAAGAAGAATGAAAAGAAGAAGAAGAAGAATGAAAAGAAGAATGAAAAGAAGAAGAAGTAGAATGAAAAGAAGAAGAAGAAGAATGAAAAGAAGAATGAAAAGAAGAAGAAGAAGAATGAAAAGAAGAAGAAGAAGAATGAAAAGAAGAATGAAAAGAAGAAGAAGAATGAAAAGAAGAAGAATGAAAAGAAGAAGAAGAAGAATGAAAAGAAGAATGAGAAGAATGAAAAGAAGAATGAGAAGAATGAAAAGAAGAATGAAAAGAAGAAGAAGAAGAATGAAAAGAAGAAGAAGAAGAATGAAAAGAAGAATGAAAAGAAGAAGAAGAATGAAAAGAAGAATGAGAAGAATGAAAAGAAGAATGAAAAGAAGAATGAAAAGAAGAAGAATGAAAAGAAGAATGAGAAGAATGAAAAGAAGAATGAAAAGAAGAATGAGAAGAATGAAAAGAAGAATGAAAAGAAGTAGTATTCCAGTACAGCAAAAAGTGTATCTGCAGAGAGCTCCGCTATTTCTGACAGTTCTCTGACAGTTTCTTCACATTTACAGCGGTTGAAACATTGTATCTGTTTCCGAATAAAAACATCTGTATCCTAAATGGAAACAAATAGATACAATGTTTCAACCGCTGTAAATGTGAAGGAACTGTCAGAGAACTGTTTCTATCCATTTAAATGCATATGCCTCCATTGTGAGGACTCTCAAAGATTTATAGAGTTAGGACTAGAGATGAGCGAATTATTCAAAAATTCGATTCGGCTGATTCGCCGAATTTGCGGGAGAAATTCGATTCGATGCGAATTTATTCGCTGCAAATTTAACTAATTAAAAGGGTTTCTAGGCTTCAGAGAGCCTTTATATTAGTGCAGAACACTGTACCTTTAATTTAAATGCCCTTGGAGTCTGCTGGGGAAGAGAAATAATACTGTCAGTCAGTATGACATGCAGATGAGTGCCGTCGATCTTAGAATCACCGCACACTTCACTCATTTGGGCAGTCACGGGGCACGACGAAGAAGAAGAAGAAGAAGAAGAATGAAAAGAAGAAGAAGAAGAATGAAAAGAAGAAGAAAAAGAATGAAAAGAAGAAGAAGAAGAAGAATGAAAAGAAGAATGAAAAGAAGAAGAATGAAAAGAAGAATGAAAAGAAGAAGAAGAAGAATGAAAAGAAGAAGAAGAAGAATGAAAAGAAGAATGAGAAGAATGAAAAGAAGAATGAAAAGAAGAAGAAGAATGAAAAGAAGAATGAAAAGAAGAAGAAGAAGAATGAAAAGAAGAAGAAGAAGAATGAAAAGAAGAATGAAAAGAAGAAGAAGTAGAATGAAAAGAAGAAGAAGAAGAATGAAAAGAAGAATGAAAAGAAGAAGAAGAAGAATGAAAAGAAGAAGAAGAAGAATGAAAAGAAGAATGAAAAGAAGAAGAAGAATGAAAAGAAGAAGAATGAAAAGAAGAAGAAGAAGAATGAAAAGAAGAATGAGAAGAATGAAAAGAAGAATGAGAAGAATGAAAAGAAGAATGAAAAGAAGAAGAAGAAGAATGAAAAGAAGAAGAAGAAGAATGAAAAGAAGAATGAAAAGAAGAAGAAGAATGAAAAGAAGAATGAGAAGAATGAAAAGAAGAATGAAAAGAAGAATGAAAAGAAGAAGAATGAAAAGAAGAATGAGAAGAATGAAAAGAAGAATGAAAAGAAGAATGAGAAGAATGAAAAGAAGAATGAAAAGAAGTAGTATTCCAGTACAGCAAAAAGTGTATCTGCAGAGAGCTCCGCTATTTCTGACAGTTCTCTGACAGTTTCTTCACATTTACAGCGGTTGAAACATTGTATCTGTTTCCGAATAAAAACATCTGTATCCTAAATGGAAACAAATAGATACAATGTTTCAACCGCTGTAAATGTGAAGGAACTGTCAGAGAACTGTCAGAAATAGCGGAGCTCTCTGCAGGGACACTTTTTGCCGGCTGATCGGGAAAAATCCGATTCGCGCACCCGAAGTTGGCTAATATTCGGATTCGGCACGAATCAAATTTTTCCTGAAATTCGAAACGAATTCCACTTCGCCTGGTTCGATTCGCTCATCTCTAGTTAGGACCACAGATATTCAAGGTGCCGTGATGTGGCTCTGTGGCTTACGTATGTATTTGCAAATGTGTGCTAACTAAACCCCTGTTTTTAAACGCATGTTCTTAGACAGGTTAATTTGGTTTTTGATAGTTAGCTAACTGGCTGGCAGTTTGAACTGGCTTTCTTATCCCCCTCTTTGATAAGTTATACCTATCCTTGTTAGACTGGGGTAGGCTGGCAAGTTGAACAGGATAGTCCTATTTTTATTTTTTCCCCCTGTGCTTTACCTAAGACACAGAACATTTTGTAACACCTTCCTGGTAGACCTGGTAGTATTGGGGTCGATTTACTAAAGGCAAATAGACTTTGCACTTTGCAAGTGCACTTGCACTCTGCAAGGGTATTTGCCCCAGAGTTTAGAAAATTAGATCAAGCTTCAATTTGCAAAGAATACCCAATAATGTGCAAGAAAAAATAAAGAAAAAAGCATTTTTGCTTACACATGATTAGATGATGGAAGTCAGTGAAAGTTTTCCTCATTTACTAAGCTCTGGAACAAATGTCCTTGCATGGTGCTATTGCACTTGCAAAGTGCACAGTCTATTTGCCTTTAGTAAATAAACGCTATTGTGTCAGATGTTGGCGGACTCATTGAAAAAGCTAGTCGATTCATATACACCTGAGACGAGGTGTCATGGAAGTATCATTCTATACAAACAGCACTATTCACCTGTTGAGTTAGAGCAGAATATGTCTTACTAACACATCAGCTGTAAAGTGAAACAATGATATACAGTACCTGTATGTCCAAAATAAGTGTATAGGTAAGAAAGGACAAACAAAAATGTTTTTATTGCAGAACATAATGTTACATGGTGATGTTTGAGCATAAAAGGTGGTGGTAATAATAAAAAAAAAAAACATTATGCATAAAAGTAAATAGTGGAATTCTCATTGAATGCTAAATGTCTGAGACTTTAACCTCCCTAACGGTATTCCCGAGTGTAGCTCGGGGTAAAATTTCTATTCCAAAAGCGGTAACCCCGAGCTATACTTGGGAGTCCCTGCAGCACTTACCTTGTCCTTCGCTCCCGCGATGTGTCCCCTGCAGCATCCCTGGCCATCTGCTCCGGCAGATGCCGGCATCGGGCTCCTGTGTTCCGGTCCCTGTGACGTCGGGACGTACGGGAGCCGGCGGCGGCGGGAAATTTGAAAATTTAAAAAAAAATTCATTTTTTCAAAACGATTTTTCATAGTAAAACATTGCTGTTTCAACCCATTTCACATACATTTTGTCCCTAGTGCTCTGTCCTGTCCCCTGTCTGCATTTTGAATGTTCTTTCTGCCTGGAAACTTAGAAAAGTCTACGGCATCCAAAAAGCGTCCCTTTAGGTCAAAAGCGGGTTTAGATCAGCTAGAGAACAGCGATAGTAAATCAGAACCACTTGCAGAATTGAGAGATAATGATTCGTGGAGAAATTCGTCATCAGACACTGAAAACGATTTTGCTACTTTGCTCAGCAATGTGCGAACTTGGAGCTATATTTCAAATTTCAGTGTTTTTGGTTTGATTATATTATTGAATTAAATGTAATATTATTATATTATTATTTTTTATGATTATTTATTAAATTATAATTTATGATTTTGTGTTTCAAATTTTATCATACCTGGGATGTTTAATAGACTCTTGTTCGGACAGATTTCAGTGAGTTATTCCTAAATATTACAGCCTACAATAAAAAAACTACATATTTCCATGCAGAATAATGGTACCGCTTTCAGCACCAAAAATCGGAAATAATCATACCGCTAGGGAGGTTAATATAGATATTAATAAAAAGGAGCTAAAGGATTTAAATAACCTATGTGTCTCTAAAACAGACTTCTGATAAAGTCTAGAATGCTCAATTTTTTATTGAAATTTCATATATTACTACTTTAACCACTTGAGCCCCAGCCACTGTATCAAAACGTTTGCAGGGCGACACGGCTGCGCAAAACCATGTTTTAAAATGTGGTCTTGCAAAACAGGTAGGGGGCGCACGCCCGTCCTACCTGTCCCGCGGGTGTCAGCAGCGGCAATCACTGACAGAGAGCAGGGCTGCATTGTTTACACACAGCCCTGCTCTCTGTCAGTTACCTGTCAGCTCCTGACAAGCTGATCGGGACAGAAGAGTTTATCTGTCCCGATCAGCTGTCTCCCTGCAGTACACACCCCAGCCCCCTAGTAAAACACTCCCCTAACACAGTTAATCCTTTCAGTGGAAAAAAATGTAAACTCCTTCCTCCCCAGTGCCGTTAGTACAGTGTCAGTGTTTTTTTTTTTCACTGATCACTGTATTGGTGTCACTGGGGATGTCAGTGACCCCAAGTCAGTTCCCCCCCAGTGTCAAAATGTCCGCCGCAGTCCCGCAGTGCTGCCATAAGTTGCTGATCGCCGCCATAAGTCGCTGATCGCCGCCATAAGTCGCTGATCGCCGCCATAAGTCGCTGATCGCCGCCATTATTAGTATAAAAAAAATTAAAAATCCCAGTATCTTTCCCGCCATTTGTAAACAATATAACTTTCATGTAAACCAATTAATTTACACGTATTGGGATTTTTTTTTAGCAGAGACATGTCGCAGAATGCATTTTGGATGAAATTTGTGACAAAATTTGATCTTTTAATTTTTTTTACTGGACATGTTTTATAGCAAAAAGTCCAAGATATTGTTTTTTTTTCTCAAAATTGTCAGCCTTTTTTTTATAGCGCAAAAAAATAAAAACGCACAGGCGATCAAATACCACCAAAAGAAAGCTCAATTTGTGGGAAAAAAAGGATGTAAATTTAATTTGGGTGCAGTGTTGCATGACCGTTAAAGTAACGCAGCGCCGTAACACAAACCTCTTCTGTAACCGCCTTCTGACCACCCTACAGCAGAAATACTGCTACAGGGCAGCATGGGTGCACAAAATCACATATATATACATGATTTGCGCTCCCATGGTTTTCAAACCCCTCCCAGATAGCGTCAGATTGCCCGTCAGTACACCAGTCATCACATTTACCCCTTGATTGCCAGGAACATGCGCATGTACAATAATCCTCCATTGCTAGTATAGCATCTGAACTGGTCAATATCTTTGATCAGGTCAGCACTATACCAGCGTTCACATTAATATAGCGTCCCCAAAAACGCAGCGTTAGTGGGATCAGCCCCGGCACCTGCCATCACCTGCATTTAGCCCCTACGCTTACCCCCCCTTCTCCCCCAGCAAGTGCAGTGTCAGTGGGTCACTGTCACTTGATACATTGCACACAAAACCGCACTGTTCGCAGAATCAGGCCTGATCTCTGTTAGCACTTGCCGGTAAAATTTTGATGACTCTCATATGCAGCAAAGTGCCAGTACTAGTGCCGCTCTACCTTTTGGCGAACTGGCGAGTACCAGCGATCTAGTACATCCTGGTCTTTCACATACCTCCTTGATTTTTGGAGCTGTTTTTCACGGAATATCTGTATGCGTTGATTGTGGATCAAAGCAATTTATATGAACAACAATTTATCGCCACCAACCCAAATTCAAACCTTGCCAGACCATTTGCATGGAAACTCATTACGGTTTTCAAATTTACATTTTTTTTGGGCCTAACCCTCAACATGGGCATTACTAAAAGAAATGAATTGCGGTTGTATTGGTCAGCAGACCCGATTCATCATATGCCGTGTTCTCTGCTGTCATGGCCAGGCATAGATATGAGAGTATAATGTGTTTTATGCATTTTAATGACAATACACTCTGTCATCCTCAGGGTGACCCTGAATTTGACCGGCTCCACAAAATTCAGCCCCTCGCAAATCACCTTAACCAAAAATGTGCAGATGTCTATACTCCCCAGCAAAACATCTGCGTTGAGGAGTCCCTCATTAATTTTTCTGGCCGCCTTGCATTCAAACAATTTCTCCCCTGCAAGCGTGCCAGATATGGGGTCAAGATGTAGAAGACCTATGAGAGGACACCAGGCTATACTTATTTTTGGATTTACAAGGGAAAAGATAGCCACGTGGAGCCCCCCCCCGGATGCCCAGACTACATGGGGAGCAGTGGCAAGATAGTTTGGGACTTGGTGTCATCATTTCTCCATATGGGGTACCACTTATACGTGGACAATTTTTATTCAAGCGTACCACTATTTAGACATTTATTCAATCTTGGAACTGGCACTTTTGGCAAAGTGTGACCTAATGTGTGCCCACCATTAGAAGTGGGTGGATGCAGGGCAGTATATTCTAATGGTGGGCATACTACACACTTTTTCTGGCAGAGATTTCTTCTCATTTTTTCATTCATTCCACAGGCTGCATACAAAAAAAAAGAACATAGCATATATAACCAACAAGGACCAGCGATGTACTGGTACATCACTGGATTTGAATGGTTATACCAGGATGAAGTGTAAACAGAGGTTGTACCATGCATGTGAGGTATTGCCGTGAACTTCAGATCAAGGGAAGTAATTCTAACACTAGACCTCCTATGTAAATCTAAAATGGTAGCTTTTAAAGGCTTTTAAAGCTCTGCCTATGGATATTAAAAATGTTTGCAGTTTGTCGCCATTGCACGGGGCATGCGCAGTTTTAAAGCATGTCATGTTTGGTATCTATTTACTCGGCATACCATTATCCTTTATATTTTACCAAACAATTGGCCAATATATTGTGTTTTTGTGCATTAAAAGTAAAAAAGTGTATTTTTTTTAAAACAATTTGCTTTTAAAGAATTGCTGCGCGAGTACTATGTGCCATAAAAAATTGTAGTACCCATCATTTTATTCACTAGGGTGTCTGCTTTAAAAAAATATATAATGTTTGGGGGTTTAAATTAATTTCCTAGCAAAAAAATACTAATTTTTTTTATGTGAACAAAAAGGCTTGGTCTTCAGGTGGTTAGAAGAGTGAATGATGTGTGGCATAAACTTCTAATGCTGGGCATAAAATGCCCCCACCCCCCAAAACGACCCCTTTTTGGAAAGTAGTCGCCCCAAACTATTTGCTGAGAGGAATGTTGATTCAATAGAAGAATTTATTTTTTTACCACAAGTTTTTGGAAAATGACAAAAATAAATATATATATTTTTTTTTTTACACAAAATTGTCACTTAAATGATTTACTGCTCACACATGCCATGGGTATATGTGGAATTACTCCCCAAAATACATTTTGCTACTTCTCTCGAGTATGGGGGTACCACATGTGAGAGACTTTTTGGCAGTCTAGCCAAGTACAGGACCCCAAAATCCAATAAGCACCTTCAGGCTTTTAAAGGACTTTATTTCCTCATTACACTTCCTGACTACCTATCACAGTTTCGGAGGCCCTGAAATGCCAGGATAGCACCTAACCCCCCCAAATTACCCCTTTTTGGAAAGTAGACGCCCCAAGGAATTTGATAAAAAGCACAGTAAGTATTTTGCAGATCTCATTTGTTTTTGGAAAATGAAGAAAAAAAACAAAAACATATTTTTTCTATTTTTTTTATATTTCAAAACCTTGTGAGAAAAAATGAGATCTGCAAAATACCCACAATGCCTCTTTTTAAATTCCTTGGGGTGTCTACTTTCCAGAAAGGGGTCATTTGGGGGGGTTTGGGGCTATTCTGGCATATGTGGGCCTTTGAAACTGTGATAGGTATTGAGGAAGTGTGATGAGGAAGTTACGCACCTTCAGGCTTTCAAAGTGGTCATTGGATTTCAGGCTCCTGTATGTGGCTAGGCTCCCAAAAAGTCTCACACATGTGGTATCCCCATACTCAGTAGAAGTAGCAGAATTTATTTTGGGGTGTAATTCCACATATACCCATGGTGCGAGAAATAAATCATTTAAATGACAACTTCATGTAAAAAAAAAAAGTTTTTGTCATTACATTTTGGCCTAAATTTATGATGAAATTTTAGTTTTATTAGATATTTTTTATGACCAAAATGAGAAAATATTGTTTTTTTCAAAAAACATTTTTTTCCTTGAAAATTTTTTCTGGTTATAGCTAGAGATGAGCGAATCGAACATGACGAAGTGGAATTCGTTCCGAAGATTTGGAAAAATTCGATTCGCGACGAATCCGAAGATTAGCAAACTTCGGATGCACGAATCGAATTTTCCCAAAAATGGCGGCGACATGTGTGGCGACAGGAGAAAATGGACAGAGAAGATGGGGCGGGGATCTCTGGGAAGGCGCGCAGACAAGGCGCGCTGATCCATAATGCATTCATGAGTCATGAATCATGACATGTGATCGCATTAGCCAATCAGCAGCCAGCCAGCACTGTGTAATGGTGGAGCTATAAATCGCGGCCATCTTAGAATTCTCCATTAGCCTCCGGTCATTCAAGAGAGACAGACCTGTCTGTATTAAGGGACAGAGTTAGGGCCACAGAGACTTTAGGGCCACAGAATCGTTACTCAGGGACACAGAATCGTTACTCAGGGACACAGAATCGTTACTCAGGGACACAGAATCGTTACTCAGGGACACAGAATTGTTACTTAGGGACACAGAATCGTTACTCAGGGACACAGAATCGTTACTCAGGGACACAGAATCGTTACGGGCCACAGAATCGTTACTCAGGGACACAGAATCGTTACTCAGGGACACAGAATCGTTACTCAGGGACACAGAATCGTTACTCAGGGACACAGAATCGTTACTCAGGGACACAGAATCGTTACTCAGGAACACAGAATCGTTACTCAGGGACACAGAATCGTTACTCAGGGACACAGAATCGTTACTCAGGGACACAGAATCGTTACTCAGGGACACAGAATTGTTACTCGGACACAGAATTGTTAATCAGGGACACAGAATTGTTACTCGGGGACACAGAATCGTTACTCAGGGACACAGAATAGTTACTCAGGGACACAGAATCGTTACTCAGGGCCACAGCTATCAAAGAATCGAAAATTTAAAGTGACATACACCCTTTTTTTTTTTGGTGGCTGTCGTGCACAGTTGGTGCTGCAGTTTGCCGATTGTGCAAAATAAACTGACTTTCTGCTTCACAACCACTATTGTACGTTCAAAGAGTTAAATCCATTTACATGCCGGCTGGCGGTAATATTTTTTGGGTGATTAGTGCATTCCAGTGACACAAACGTACAGTTTCCAGCCAACGGCAAGCTGCAATTGACCGATTGTGCTAAATAAACTGACTTTCTGCTTCACAACCACTATTGTACGTTCAAAGAGTTAGATCCATTTACACGCCGGGTGGCGGTAATATTTTTTGGGTGATTAGTGCATTCCAGTGACACAAACGTACAGTTTCCAGCCAACGGCAAGCTGCAATTGACCGATTGTGCTAAATAAACTGACTTTCTGCTTCACAACCACTATTGTACGTTCAAAGAGTTAGATCCATTTACACGCCGGGTGGCGGTAATATTTTTTGGGTGATTAGTGCATTCCAGTGACATAAACGTACAGTTTCCAGCCAATGGCAAGCTGCAATTGACCGATTGTGCTAAATAAACTGACTTTCTGCTTCACAACCACTATTGTACGTTCAAAGAGTTAAATCCATTTACACGCCGGCTGGCGGTAATATTTTTTGGGTGATTAGTGCATTCCAGTGACAGAAACGTACAGTTTCCAGCCAACGGCAAGCTGCAATTGACCGATTGTGTACAATAAACTGACTTTCTGCTTCACAACCACCATTGTACGTTCAAAGAGTTAGATCCATTTACACGCCGGGTGGCGGTAATATTTTTTGGGTGATTAGTGCATTCCAGTGACATAAACGTACAGTTTCCAGCCAACGGCAAGCTGCAATTGACCGATTGTGCTAAATAAACTGACTTTCTGCTTCACAACCACTATTGTACGTTCAAAGAGTTAAATCCATTTACACGCCGGCTGGCGGTAATATTTTTTGGTTGATAAGTGCATTCCAGTGACAGAAACGTACAGTTTCCAGCCAACGGCAAGCTGCAATTGACCGATTGTGTACAATAATCTGACTTTCTGCTTCACAACCACCATTGTACGTTCAAAGAGTTAGATCCATTTACACGCCGGGTGGCGGTAATATTTTTTGGGTGATTAGTGCATTCCAGTGACATAAACGTACAGTTTCCAGCCAACGGCAAGCTGCAATTGACCGATTGTGCTAAATAAACTGACTTTCTGCTTCACAACCACTATTGTACATTCAAAGAGTTAAATCCGGTTTTATTTTTGGGGTGCTTATTGAATTAAAGAGTATGTCAGACAACACGCAGAGGAGTGGCAGAGGAGGCAATGTTTCTGGAGCGAGCAGACGTGGCAGCAGAGGAAGGGGTTGAGGCAGCACTAGTCGCAGCCAGAGGCCAGTGCTCCCGGTGTCATCCAGCGGTCGTGTCTCCACCGACAACCCTGCCGTCATCGATTGGTTGACTCGGTCGTCTTCCTCTTCCCAGGTCACCTCTGACACCTACAGCCAACGGTCGGTGGGTACGTCAGACACAACCGTTAGTTGGCATGGCCCGGGAGCAAGCCCACTGAAATCACGTGTCCTCGACCTGCCCCTGTCCTTTGGTGTTCCCTCACCAAGCGAAGTATCGCATGCTGTGGGCTCAGCCCCACTGTACAGTGAGGAAGAGCTAACAGAGGGCGGTCAGGAACGGGGTGAGACATCCGCCTCTTCAGCAGCCAGGCGAAGAAGTACTGGCGAGGAGAGTGGCTCGGTAGCCGGTCTAGAGACAGGTCTATCTCCTGACCCACACGCAGCCGAGGGGGCTAGTAGTGACGCGGAGACCCTAATTGATGATGATGAGGCTGATCGCACTTGGCAGCCTCGTCGTCATCAGGCTATTGCTTCCGCATCATCAGGAGAAGAGGGTGCCAGCTTGCCAGCGAGCAAAACAGTCGGTGGGTTGCCCAGGAGACAGCAGCAGGGTCGCAGCAGTGTCAGTGGAGCCAAACGGCCACGGAGTAGAGCACCAGCTCCACTGCAGCCTACCACCACGGCCAGTAGTGGTGCCGGTGTGCACGGAGGAAGTAGCAGTCAGCCAGTGAGGAGTAGCGGGGGCAAAGTTTCCTACTCGGCGGTGTGGCAATTTTTCGTCACACCGCCCGAGGAAGTAAACGTAGCCGTATGTCGTCTATGTGGCCAGAAAGTCAAGCGTGGCCAGGGGGCCAATGTTGGGACTACAGCGTTGCGTCAGCATATGCAGCGTCGCCATTCGGTGGCCTGGGAAAACCGTGATAAAGATACGGCGGTTCTGCCTGCCCCAGCCCCCGCTCCATCACCCGCTCCGTTACTTGCTCCGTCACCCGACGTCAATCGCCCTCTATCATCCAGTCAAGGCTCCAACACCTCTGCTGAGGGGAGTTGTCGCTCGTTGGCATCTTCCGCTCGTTCAGTTGCTCCTTATCCTGCTACTCCTCTTCACGGATTCCGTCAGCAGTCTTTCTTGGAATCCGTTTCCAAGAGACAACAGTTTGCGAGCACGCACCCGACGGTGCAAAAGCTGAACGTCCTCCTGTCCAAGTTGCTGGTGCTGCAGTCCCTCCCTTTCCAAGTGGTGGATTTTCCAAGAAATGATGGCTTGTGCCGAGCCGCGGTGGAGAGTGACAAGCCGGCATTTCTTCGCCAAAAAGGCAGTGCCAGCCCTGCATTCACATGTAGAAGAGATGGTGGGCCAGTCTTTGAGCATGTCGGTCTCTGCCAAAGTGCACGGCAGCGCCGACGTGTGGAGCTGTAACTACGGTCAGGGACAGTACATGTCACCTGCAGTACATGCACCTTTCCGGGAAATGATGGCTTGTGCCGAGCCGCGGTGGAGAGTGCCAAGCCGGCATTTCTTCGCCAAAAAGGCAGTGCCAGCCCTGCATTCACATGTAGAAGAGATGGTGGGCCAGTCTTTGAGCATGTCGGTCTCTGCCAAAGTGCACGGCAGCGCCGACGTGTGGAGCTGTAACTACGGTCAGGGACAGTACATGTCATTTACGGCCCACTGGGTGAACGTGGTGCCGGCACAGCCGCACCAGCAACTTGGACAGGTCACGCCACTTTTGCCTCCACGTTTGCACGTCCTTGGTCCAGCAAAGATGTCCGCCTCTACCACCTCTTCTTCCGCCGTGTCCTCAGCCGCCACCCCCGTGCCAAGTCCCATTACCCGACCGGCATATCACATGTGCAGGGCGCAACGGTGTCACGCTGTGCTGCACCTGGTATGCCTTGGCGAACGTAGTCACACAGGGGAGGAACTTCTGAGTGTAATGAACAGAGAAATCGACAGATGGCTGTCTACGCGCAAACTGAAAATCGGAACCATGTTGACCGACAACGGAAAGAACATGGTGTCTGCTCTGCGTCAAGGAAGGTTGTGCCATGCGCCATGCATGGCTCACGTGTTCAATCTGGTTGTCAAGCGGTTCCTAAAATCCACCATCCCACTGCAAGACATCCTTAAAATGTCACGTAAACTTTGCATGCATTTCAGCCATTCCTACACCGCAAAGCACACCCTCCTTGAGCTGCAGCGTCAGAACGGAATTCCACAGCATCGCCTGATCTGCAACGTTGCAACAAGGTGGAATTCAACCCTACATATGTTAGACCGCCTTTACGAACAGCGAAAGGCCATCACCGATTTCCTGATGTTACAAGCGGATAAAGGTACTCCCCTGTGTAACTTAGATGTCAGCCATTGGCAGCTCATGCGTGACACCTGCCGCTTGCTCAGGCCCTTTGAGGAGGCCACGCTATTCGTGAGTCGGCAGGACTATGGGATGAACGACGTCATTCCTCTGTTGCACGTCCTGGAACAAATGCTGTTAACAATGGCTGGTCAGGGTGCGGTAGACGTGGCGCACAGATCTCAACGCCACATGACCCCTGTGGGGGCAGGACAGGAAGAAGAGGAGGAGGTAGAGGAGGACATTGGTGCTCAGGAATTATTGAGTGAAATGGGTGGTTTTTCCACTCAGCGGACAGGAGTGGAGGAGCAGGAGCATCTGGTAGAGGAGGAGGAGGAGACAGAGGACCCAGACGCACCGTGGCAGTATGCTGTGGAGATGGAGGCAGGGAGTCCCTCACATTCCTTGGCACAAATGGCCCATAGCATGCTCGGTTGCTTGCGTAGCGACAGCTGAATAATAACCATCAGACAGAGGGATGACTTTTGGCTGTCCACCTTGTTGGACCCTCGCTACCGTTCAAAAATGGTGGCCTTTTTCACACCTGCTGAGAGGGAGGCCAAAATAAAGTACTATAAAAACCACCTATGTAGTCATGCAGTATATAGCCCTATCGGCCACTTTCTGGCATCCAGTTGCTGTAGCCCCCATCACCACACTGTGCCACGGGCCCCTGTACCGCCTTCTCATACTGCTGCCAGATCCATCCTCTGCCATGTGCGTCTTTGTCGTCTGCTCACGCTGCTGGGTTCCAGTTTTAAACCTAGGCCTGTGTATGGCTTCCGAATACTGCTGCCTCCACCGCCACCCTGCGCCATGTGCCTCTGTCGTCTGCTCATGCTGCTGACGGCTTCCGCTTTTTAACCTAGGCCTGTGTATGGCTTCCGAATACTGCTGCCTCCACCGCCACCCTGCGCCATGTGCCTCTGTCGTCTGCTCACGCTGCTGACGGCTTCCGCTTTTTAAACTAGTCCTGTGTATGTCTTCCGAATACTGCTGCCTCCACCGCCACCCTGCGCCATGTGCCACTTTCAGGTCTCCTTACACTGTTGGTGGGTTCCATTTTGTGATAGGGTGCTGTATGGCCTTCCATTGCTGCTGCCTCCACCGCCACCCTGCGCCATGTGCCTCTGTCGTCTGCTCACGCTGCTGACGGCTTCCGCTTTTTAACCGAGGCCTGTGTTTGGCTTCCGAATACTGCTGCATCCACCACCACCCTGCGCCATGTGTCTCTGTCGTCTGCTCACGCTGCTGACGGCTTCCGCTTTTTAACCTAGGCCTGTGTATGGCTTCCGAATACTGCTGCCTCCACCGCCACCCTGCGCCATGTGCCTCTGTCGTCTGCTCACGCTGCTGACGGCTTCCGCTTTTTAAACTAGTCCTGTGTATGTCTTCCGAATACTGCTGCCTCCACCGCCACCCTGCGCCATGTGCCACTTTCAGGTCTTCTTACACTGTTGGTGGGTTCCATTTTGTGATAGGGTGCTGTATGGCCTTCCATTGCTGCTGTCTCCACCGCCACCCTGCGCCATGTGCCTCTGTCGTCTGCTCACGCTGCTGACGGCTTCCGCTTTTTAACCGAGGCCTGTGTTTGGCTTCCGAATACTGCTGCATCCACCGCCACCCTGCGCCATGTGTCTCTGTCGTCTGCTCAGGCTGCTGACGGCTTCCGCTTTTTAACCTAGGCCTGTGTATGGCTTCCGAATACTGCTGCCTCCACCGCCACCCTGCGCCATGTGCCTCTGTCGTCTGCTCACGCTGCTGACGGCTTCCGCTTTTTAAACTAGTCCTGTGTATGTCTTCCGAATACTGCTGCCTCCACCGCCACCCTGCGCCATGTGCCACTTTCAGGTCTCCTTACACTGTTGGTGGGTTCCATTTTGTGATAGGGTGCTGTATGGCCTTCCATTGCTGCTGCCTCCACCGCCACCCTGCGCCATGTGCCTCTGTCGTCTGCTCACGCTGCTGACGGCTTCCGCTTTTTAACCGAGGCCTGTGTTTGGCTTCCGAATACTGCTGCATCCACCGCCACCCTGCGCCATGTGTCTCTGTCGTCGGCTCAGGCTGCTGACGGCTTCCGCTTTTTAACCTAGGCCTGTGTATGGCCTTCAATTGAAGCTGCTTCTGCTCCGCCACTCTGCCATTGGACTCTTGATAGTCGTCTCCCCACGCTGCTGCTGGGGGGACTTTTTAACATAGGCCTCTGTATGGCCTTCAATTTTAGCTGCTTACGCTCCGCCACTCTGCCATGGGCCCCTGTACCGCCTCCTCATGCTGCTGCCAGGCCCGTAATCTGCCATGGGCCCCCGTACCGACTCCTCATGCTGCTGCCAGGCCCGTAATCTGTCATGGGCCCCTGTACCGCCTCCTCATGCTGCTGCCAGGTCCAGAGTGTGTCATGGGTCCCTGTACGGCCTCCCATTGCTGCTGTCTCCATCGCCACACTCTGCCATGTGCCACTTTCAGGTCTCCTCACACTGCTGGTGGGTTCCATTTTGTCATAGGGTGCTGTATGGCCTCCCATTGCTGCTGCCTCCACCGCCACACTGTGGCTCCACACTCTGGTTTTGGCCCCGTGACTGCCCAAATGAGTGAAGTGTGCGGTGATTCTAAGATCGACGGCACTCATCTGCATGTCATACTGACTGACAGTATTATTTCTCTTCCCCAGCAGACTCCAAGGGCATTTAAATTAAAGGTACAGTGTTCTGCACTAATATAAAGGCTCTCTGAAGCCTAGAAACACCCTTTTTCTAAGTTAAATTCGCAGCGAATATATTCGGCGCGAAGCAAATTTAATCGGCGAATTCGGCGAATCAGCCGAACCGAATTTTTGAATAATTCGCTCATCTCTAGTTATAGCGCCAAAAATAAAAAGTGCACAGGTGATCAAATACCACCAAAAGAATGCTCTATTTGTGTTAAAAAAAGGACATAATCTTCATTTATGTACCCTATTGCATGACCGCGTAATTGTCCGTTAAACTAGCGCAGCACTGTATAGCAAAAAAATGGCGTAAATTGCAGTATCTATACCATAGTTTGTAGACACTATAACTTTCACACAAAGCAATCAATATACACTTATTGGGATTTTTTTACCAAAAACATGTAGCAGAATACATTTTGGCCTAAATTTATAACTAACTTTGAGTTTACTATATATTTTTTATAGCTGAAAGTAAAAAATATAATTTTTCTTCAAAATATTTGGTCTTTTTTTGTTTATAGTGTGAAAAATAAAAAGTGCACAGGTGATCAAATACCACCAAAGGAAAGCTCTATTTGTGTGAAAAAAAGGACATAAATTTTGTTTGGGTGCAGCATTGCATGACCGCACAATTATCACTTGAATTAGTGCAGCACCGAGTAGCAAAAAGAGGCCTGGTCATTAAGGGGGGTAAATCCTCAGGAGCTCAAGTGGTTAAGTGACATGAATATTTTATGTAGTAACACGGTAAAATTAAAATATGAGAAGAAGTCTAATATTTAAAATTCATACACATCATATGTTTTAAATTTAAGGTTAGCCTTTCATATTATCTATTGAAATGCAGTTGTTAAAAAAAAGGTTAGTTGTAGCGGAAAACTTTGGTGTTACGCAGTCTTTAAAGTATACGTTTACATGACAAAATATTGACTTTAGCTATTGATAAAGATCTGACAGGAAGAGGCCAGCTTAGACAGAGAAGTTCAAGAGGACTTTTAAGTGCATGTCTGATGGCAGAATGACAAATTTTACACATAAATGGCATTAAAATATAATAAAGTCAAATTGCTATTTTTCCTGTGTTCATTTGGAAAGTTCTAGTATTCAATAAACTTTTTTTCTCTCTTTGAATTAGGCAATGCAATTGAGTCTTAAGAACACGTTAACAGCATTTTAATTTACCTTTTGCACAATTGCATTCAGGGAATTCTAGTGCACTGTCAGCGACTGAAGGAATTATCTTAAACTTGTTTTTTTTTTTTTTTGGGTTAATAAAGCTGTCAGGAAACATCCTGATACATTACTCACAAACTGAAATTGTTCATTGTGATGTAAATATACTCATTTCCTTATAGTGGTGCCCATTATTGCCACATTAGGTGATGTTCAAGTGGTATATTCTTAATGGACTTAGTTTTACTAGAGAAAAAATACCTTTCAAGTATGCATCATCTTCTATTCACAATAAATATATCTTAATAAAGACATTTCTACTTATGTTAATGCATAAAACAATTAGTCAGGAACATTTTTGAGTAACCTTTAAAGGATAAATGCACTTATCCCTTTTGCCCCCCATTATCTAAACCACACCCCCTTCACTGCTACAGGTTCATAATACCCCATGGCTGTGCCACCACAATGTTGTCAGCCTTTGATTTAATCTTCTTGTAAACTCAAAGATTTAACCAAAGGCTGATTACATTGTGGCTGCTGTGCAGCAAGTATATAACTGTGCCAGGGGGTACAGTGTAGGCAGTAGCAGGACAAGGTTGCCCAGCACCCAGGGCAAAGATGCCAAACTGTGCCCCCTGTTCATGATGTGTAACCTTAGGCAATCCTATACCCAGCAGTCACTCTTTTGTCAAAATTACTGTGCAGATCAGTTTTAATATTGGGCACATTCTGGTGTTGATGGCTCTCTCCTTCACTCATAGCTCTCTCCTCCACTTGCAGTTCTCTCTTGAACACATCTGCACTCGGTGTGGGGGCTGTGCTCTCTCTCCCACTCATCCTTCCTGCTAGTGCAGCTCCTGTGTGTCTGTAAACACTGCTGCCTGCTTGTTAGTACAGAAGCACTACACTGGCAAGAAGGAGAAGGGGGAGCGAGAACACAGCCTTCACCCCCTCTTGGCTCTCTCCTCTCCTTGCTGCTCCTAGAGCTGGGCTGACAAGGGTAGTGATGCCATTGTCACTACTCCTGTCAGCCTTGTAACAGAAGGAAGACGTTCCTTCCCTGCAGTAAACCATTGCACCCAACCTCATCGCCTCATCCCTCAGTTATTACCTTTTGTGTCAATTGACCCTTCCTTTTAGACTGGAAGCTCTAACAGGCAGGGCCTTTTGTTTCCCACTATATTAAATTGTATTGTATTTGTACTGTCTGCCCTCATGTTGTAAAGCACTGCGCAAACTGTTGGCGCTATATACATCCTGTATAATAATAATAATAATAATAATGATATTTATAGTGTTTATTCAGAGTTGTGGCTTTAGGGATCATGTACCACACAATTTATGAAGAAGTGAACATGAGACTCTTGATGCACTGAGCAAAAGAACTGGCATTCTCTTTAAGCCAGTGGACATGACAAGGGGGTTTCATTAGTAGTGATGAACCCCTTGGCCTATGTAGCTATGATTTTAAAATAAAATCCTGCAGTTTAGAAGATATTACCCTGGCAGGATTCACATTAAGATCAAGATTTGCATTTAGAAAGCATTGCAAACTGGATTAATCACAAAGAATCATTTTGATTATATAACAATTGGTCATCCCCGGATACCTACTATGTATACAGTTGTGGCCAAAATTATTCAACCCCCACTGAAATTGAGTGTTTTGGCCAGTTTGACATTGCTTTTGATCATTCAGTCATCTTGCTTACATTTACATTAAAGAGGCACTTGTAGGTCAGACAAATATAACATAACAGTTATAATGAAATAACCACAAATGTCTTTTCTGTGCTCACAGCATTATCAGTTTTATTCAACCCCCAAGTGACATTCAATCTTAGTACTTAGTACAGCATCCTTTTACAGTTATAACAGCTTTTAAACGTGAAGCATAGCTTGACACAAGTGTCTTGCAGCGATCTACGGGTATCTTCGCCCATTCTTCATGGGCAAAGGCCTCCAGTTCAGTCACATTCTTAGGCTTGCGCACTGCAACTGCTTTCTTTAAGTCCCACCAGAGGTTCTCAATCGGATTTAAGTCTGGTGACTGCGATGGCCACTCCAAAATGTTCCAGCCTTTCCTCTGCAACCATGCTCTAGTGGACTTGGAGGTATGCTTGGGATCATTGTCCTGTTGAAAGGTCCAACGTCTCCCAAGCCTCAGGTGTGTGACGGACTGCATCACGTTTCCATCCAATATCTCCTGGTACTGAAGAGAATTCATGGTACCTTGCACACGCTGAAGCTTCCCTGTACCTGCAGAAGCAAAACAGCCCCAAAGCATGATTGACCCTCCACCATGCTTCACAGTAGGCAAGGTGTTCTTTTCATCATAGGCCTTGTTCTTCCTCCTCCAAACATAGCGTTGATCCATGGGCCCAAACAGTTCTAATTTTGTTTCATCAGTCCACAGAACACTATCCCACAACTTTTGTGGTTTGTCCACATGGCTTTTGGCATACTGCAGTCGACTCTTCTTATTCTTTGGAGACAGCAAGGGGGTACGCCTGGGAGTTCTGGCACGGAGGCCTTCATTACGCAGTGTGCGTCTTATTGTCTGGGCTGAAACTTCTGTACCCACATCTGACAAATCTTTTCTCAGTTCCTCAGCAGTCACACGGGGACTTCTCTCCACTCTACGCTTCAGGTAGCGCACAGCAGTCGAAGTCAGCATCTTCTTTCTGCCACGACCAGGTAGCGTTTCAACAGTGCCCTTTGCCTTGAATTTGCGAATGATGCTTCCTAAGGTGTCTCTTGGTATGTTTAACATCTTTGCAATCTTCTTATAGCCATTGCCCTTCCTGTGAAGAGAAATCACCTCTTCTCTTGTCTTCCTGGACCATTCTCTTGCCTTCACCATGTTTGTAACCACACCAGTAAATGTCTAGAAGGAGCTGAGTATCACAGTCATTTTAAAGCTGCCTAATTGGTGCTTATTATGCTTGATTGCTGCTCGGTGACATCCACAGGTGTTTTCAATACCTGATGGAAAGCACCTGTATGAACCTCTGTTCTTCAGAGTGGTAGTCTTTAAGGGGTTGAATAATTGTGGCAATGAAGAAACCACATAAGAACCATTTACTACTGTATTACATAAACAATTGATGTCATTTTAGTTGCATTTGGGTAGTTACAACGTCCTTGTAGGATTTGATTCTGAATACAATTCCAAATGTACACTATAGTCCCTAAACCCCTTTACAGCATTGGGGGTTGAATAATTTTGGCCACAACTGTATATATATATATATATATATATATTGCCCACAGCTCATAAAGATCCATTGTCTCCACTGGCTCAGCCGATTGTGTTGTAACATACTGTAGGTTCATATTTGTTCTGATTACCACTTTTTTTTTACTAATTGCCACCATTTGTACAAGAGACCCAGGCATACAGTATATTAAGGCTACAGGGGACTTTTTGATGAAATTAAAATATATCATAGGCATTGTTGTGTCTACTAGCACTTCATTGATGATATTTTCTCATCATAGCAAGGCGACACTGGTTCTGACATAACAGACCCTTGGAAGGGTGTGTGTGCTTGTTTTTTAAACAAAGAAGCTGTCAATGACATTTAATTTGCCAGCGATTTTAGACCTTTTTGCTTTGTAAATGTCAGTGCAGCAGCAGCACTTTCTGTACATCACAGAGAGTGCACCCCTTCTCAGGCAGGATTAGGACACCCTCTGGGCACGTTACTTAAAGGAATTGGACATTTTTAATGTATCATTTTAAGCATTTACAAAATCATTGCTCCTGGCCGAAAGGATTTTTTTTGCATTGGTACCTGTTCCCCATGGCAGGTGGATAAGGATAGGAATGACGTTGGCTAGTTAACCTGATATATAGTTCTAGTGCATGAGCATGTTGTAGCTGGATTTCCTTGCTGAGGCACTGCAGACATAGACATTTGTAGATAACCAAATCTGTGCTTAGTCTTCCTCTGCCAGTAAGGAACCTAATTTAGATTCCCATTTGGCTAGATAACTAGGTGGAAATGGTCTTTAATAGAATTCAGCTGTGGGGTGTACTGGGCATTTTTAATGTATCTGTATTTGGTACCACATGTATGAGGAAACATGTATATTTCTATGCCATAGAGCTCAGTGGGAGCAGCACCTCAAGAAGACCAGTTAGCAGCAACATGCATTCACTTCCTCTCCTGAAAGCTGCATAACAGCCTTTTTCAGAGTTCTGCTAAAGCACCCTTTTCCTCTTTAAGAGCATATACAGCCATTTTTAACAAACTCATAATGCTGCCTTTTTCAACTCTAGCAAGTATGGTTTTGGGCCTGCTAATGCATTATTTTCCTCCTCCTCTTCCTTAAGGATGCATAGCAGAGTTTTTTGGTTGAGCCTGCTAATGTGCCCTCTTCATCCTCTTTAAGGGCACAAAGCAGCCAGTTTCTTTTTGCAGTGCTGCTCATGAGCCCTTTTCCTCCTCCTCTTCCTACTCAAGGGTGTATAGTAGAAACTTTTTTTAGTGCTGCTCCTGTACCCTTCCTACTCTTATTCTTCAGCTTATCCCACCAAATAGCTATGACAAGTCAGCAGAATTTTTTTAATGTTATATCGAGGAACGTTCCACAGACTTCTGCAGTGCTGCTGAGGAAAAATTTACCCAGATTTCCAAACAACCTGTTTTTTTGCTACACTGCAATGGCAGTTACAAAGCTTCCATTGTTTTGCCCAGAAGAACATATGCTAATTGCCCTTACTCTGACAAACTTGGCATCATACCACTACCTTCTTCACCGACTTGTGAAAAATGGCTAGTCAACCTCACACCCTGTTGTCACTATTTCACAATAATACCACTCCTAGTCTCACCCTCCACAAGGATTTCCAGCTTACAGGACCACAATCTAAGTGCCAACGGACTGTGAGCAATTGCCTCTGGGTTAAGTTAACTAAGCAATTAACACGTTAATACCACCAACTACTTAAAAATGAAATTAAAAGATAAAAATGGTGTAAATAAAATATTTACATTAAAAAATTATATTACAAAGAAAACAAAGAGACAATAATGCAGTAGATAAATAAAAGGGAGTTGAGGGTGAAAATATTTAACAATGTCCTGGTTCTGGGCATTCAGCAGAGTCCAAGTAATGAGCAGAGTGGAAATATGGCTCTCAAGTCTTTGCAGATATTCCTTCTTTTTAATGGTAAAATGAGGGCTGTCAAATGTGGTTGCAGTCTCATTTTCTGGACCTCGAGGTGGGGGGTGTTGACAGAAATGACTATGACCATGCCCCAGATACAGTTTTTCACAGGTAATAATATCTTTGAATACCTACAGTTTAAAGTCTGCTGATTTGCATATTATTGTTCAGCATAATATTACATTTTGAATGCTTATAAATATGTGGGGTGTCAGATGTCTACTTTAACTAGGAAGGGTAACATGTCATGTTGGTTCCCCATACCCTCTAATATAGGGATGACCAGGACAGATGTCTCTTAGCAGTTGTCAGGCTCAAATGCTTTTACAATATCCATTAGCCCCGGGTATAACGTTTTACAGGATGATGTGTATTCCTAATGGGTTAATTACCCTACAAACCATGCATGACAGAACTGAAAGATTTTGTGACCATTTTATGATTGGTCGATTCAAATCCCCTCAGGAAAGTGATACTCTGTAGATGTTGACTGCTAGCAGACACTGCCAGACCTCCAGCCTAAGTAGAGATAACAGGTTCTTTGAAATCCCAGACCCTTGTTTACTCAAGTTGAATGCCAATGGAGATGCAGTTTTGTAATTCTAGCTATGTTCTGGAAGGGGTGGGGGGGAGTCACAGCTGCTAGATCTCTGGTTCAAAACAGGAAAGAAAATGAAAAACAAAATGTTGTGGCTGACTTTTGGGGTGCTAAACAACATAATTGCCTGTTTGGGTTGCTCAATCTGCATTATCATCACACCCTACTTGGAGGATGGGATTTGCAACAAACTCTTTGTCACATTTCCTGATGGTATAATGAGTCCTCACATTGGAAGCATAGTTGTAGGGGAAAACCCTATCATCATATGCTAACCACCCTTCCATAACACAGGAGGGAGGGCAGGCAGCACATATTTTTCCCCATTTTTTAATAACCACCATTACATTTATTTAAAAACCGGACAGGCCAGCCTAAAATTAGAGACATACTCTCTGCAAGGAAAGGGAGTAGGCTTTTTCCTCCTCCTCCTCAATGTGCATAGCAGCAAAATTTTGCGGCCTGCTAACTTGTCCGGTTCTTTCTCCTCATTCTCCTCAAGGTCACATATCATGTTTTGTGGCTCGCTAAAACACCCTTTTCTTCCTCCTCCTTATGGTCACATATCAGCCATTGCCCTGAACTGCTAATGTGCCCCTCCTCCTCCTCTTCAAGGGTACATAGTAGCCTTTTTTTATTGGACCACACCCTTTTGTGTAAAGCCTGGGCTACACCAAAAGTGGCATGTACCAGCTGCCATTATTTTGACCATAAAGTCTAAGAACAACCTTACTATTTTACACAGAAATCCATTTCTGCCTTCTACCATCATGTGGAATGCATTAGGAGGAAAGTAGGAATACAATGTTTTTTGTGGAGGGTTCAGAGGGGACATTTGGCTCTTTCAAAATACAAGGAGAAAAAATGGGGGACCCGTTGCCACCATCCAAGAGTGGTCCTAAAATTACCGACTCTGAGAAGGTGGTTTAAATAAACTCTTTCATGCCCAGGTATACCTTTACAAATAAGAAAGTCCTAGAACTAAACACCACCTTGTCTTTTGGCATTGACTGTACTGGTGCTCTCTCTCTTATGTGTCTGCCTGCTTGGCAACCGCTTGCTATAAAGGCAGAGTTGAGGGGTCCTTCTCAAGCTGGGCTGTATATGTTTATAGACACACACAGCATGGCTCAGCCCTACTCCCTGTTCTCTCCTCTCAGGTTTTGAATTACATCAGCAGGAGCCAATGGCTCCCACTACTCTCAGTCAAGCCTGTGAAAGAGAGGAGAATAGCTGCTGTAGGCAGGACAGTGCTGGATCAAGAACGGACTCATGTAATTGTTCATGGGGAGGGGGGGGGGGGGGGCAATTGCTATTGAAAGGTTTTTTTACCTTCATGCAGAGAATGCATGAAGGTAAAATTCCTTTTTGTCTTTAGAACCACTTTAAATTCAAAATTGATTTTGAACAGTGGATCAATAACCACCTCCCGGCACTTTGGGGGGTTTCTAATGTCAGGAGGTGGGACAGGGTTTATGATCATGTGGCCACCATGATTGGCTGTCACAGCGGTCACATGATCTGAAAGCTTCCAATCGCAAGTAGTGATCGGTAGCTTTCCGTTAGGTGCTGATAACTGTGTTCGGAGCACGCAGGGCATGGGCTCTTGGCACATGTTTGTTTACATTTGAGGGTGCAAATATGCGGCCTCTCTGTGTCAAGGCCCACCCACTGAGAGGCCGCATATTTTCATGTGGCCAGTGCAAAGGGGATAAAAACCCAAGAGTTAATGATTTAATGACAGCCAGTCAAGAAAACTATTAATGGATAGAAAGGTCATCTGGGGTGGAAACTGGTAGAGGGAGGCAACATGGAAGTTTTACATGAATACAGTGAAACTGCATAGTCCATTGCCTGGGCATTTGACTAGTCACCTTTTTTGTAGTGGAATTTAAAAAATATATATTTTATTTGTTTATTCTGTAAGTCCTAAGTTTGTTTAGGCAGCTACTGAATAACGTAATATAGATATAAAGCGAGCGCTCATATAGTCAGCTGCTAGAACACTCAAAGGAATCACCAAAACCTTGTATCATAAATCATATATAAATAAAGTGCAGCGCTGTGATATATATATCAATGAATAAAAAGTTCATGTAATCTTCATAAACATATGAGGAATATGGAGTGAAAATCTTCCTTATGCAAAATAGGTGACTGGAACCGTATAGAAGAAATGCGCACTCACCGACCGCGCATTAAAAATGCGCATGTATATGACCAGCAATCCAGGTAATCAGCAATGCACACGGTACATCCCTCAGGTGGATCATCAGCCTTGGGTGTAGTGGTATGCAGCAGGATTAAAATCAGTGAATGGGCAGCCTACGTGAATGAGCTCCCTCTTCTAGATGCAAAATACACTGTGGACCAGCTGCTGTGGATCTGAAACCCTCAGAAAGGGGGTCAAAAACAAAGAGGAGGTGCCAATAGTGTAGTAGGTAAAAGCTAATTTATTGGTCATAAAAATTAAATTCATGGGTACAAGTACAACAATGAATTGCCAGCATTATGTGGAAATAGAAAAAAAAAAAAAAATTGCACTGACCCTGCAAGAAAAATGGCCGCCGGACCTCCTCGTGGTCACGGCGGTGTAAACATCACACGTGCTGTCGGCTCCTCCTGAGGCCTTTCGTGCTACGGCACTTCATCAGAGGGGAGGCCAACCTTTGTTTTTGACAACCCTTTCTGAGGATTACTGAATAACGTAATGTTTTATGAATGGTTCATAAATAGTTATATAATTTTGCATTCTATATTTTAATTTATCCATTAGTAACCACATACTGTAAGCAGTTTCTAAATAAAAAAAAATAAGAGACTACTATACTACAGAGAATGCAGCAGTGTAAAATTGGCCAGCTGCAGGACAGGTTAAATAAAGGATAATCAGTCAGTTACTGCGGATGTTTTTTTTTTCCTTATGGGCCCTTTCACACTGGTGTGCCACGCTTTCCAGGGTGACAAAACCACACAAACACTATTTCCCATTAACTCTTATGTAACTTTTTACACTGCAGGTGCGCTGTTCTTTGAAAAGCTCTTCATGCTGCATCTTTGGGGTAGGTTTTCTAAAGCACACCAAAAATTCACCTTTCAGTGTAAGTCAATAGGAATGCATAAAAAACACATCAAAAGTGCATCAGTGTGAAAGGGCCCTAAAAGATTTTTTGGATGTACAAATTATGCATACAGGCAGAAAACATAAGAAAATGTATCCCTGCATTTAAAAAAACTCAAGCATAGCTTATAAAGGTAGATGTAAACCCAACCACTAACATGCCATATAAACTTTAACATCTGGTGATACTGATCAAAAGGTCCTCATTTAACATATTATATGATTATAAGAGCCAGTTTCCCACAATCTCCCGGCTGCAAATTACCCTGTCACATGACTTACCAAAGGAACACATAAGCTTCTGTGCTGATGCACAATGCTGAGGAATATTATGAGGAAAAAAAAAAGACCAGCAACAGTGAGGGCATATGCCCTGTGAAAATACACATGCAGTTGGTTAGTAGTGAAATGCATGTGGACCAAGGGACAAGCTGTAACAAAAATAAATACCAGCCCAAAAAAAGAAATTAAAACAAAATATGCCCTTTAAAATTATTACACATTCAGCCTGTTATGACTGTAGAAAATGTAAGTGTGAGAGGCTCTAAAGAGACTGTAGGACACATATCAGCAGCGTTAACATGTAAAAATCCTTAACTTCCCCACAAACCCAATTTCCTTTAACCACTTGCTAACAGCGCTATAGCCGAATGGCGGTTGTCCAGTTCTGCGTGTTGTCTGCGCCTCCGTGATTGCCGTGTCCTACGGCTGATCACGTGATGTGGTAAAAGGCCAATCACAGCAGCCATTTTCCACATGATCAGCTTTGTCCAATGACACAGCAGATCACTGGTAAATGCAGTTGCTGGTTATCGGCTGCACTTTCCTCACACTGTCACAGCATGAGGAAAGTACTGCCAATAACTGGCAATTGTAAGAGGATGGATCAGCACCCCTGATGATCAGTGCCCAGCAGTCCCACCCACCAGTGCTGCCCACCTGTGCCCAGCAGTGCCACCCATAAGTGCCCAGCAGTGCCACCCACCTGTGCCCATCAGTGCCCAGCAGTGCCACCCACCTGCGCCCATCAGTACCTAGTAGTGCTACGGACCTGTGCCAAGTATTGCCCCCCATCAGTGCCCCCCATCAGTGCTGCCCAGCAATGCCACCCAGCAGTGCCCAGAAGTTGCGCCAGTCAGTGCCCATCAGTGCTGCCAGTCAGTGCCATCAGTCAATGCCACCCATCAGTGCCCATCAGTGCTGCCCATCAGTGTCACCTATCAGTGCCTATCAGTGCCACCTATCAGTGCCAATCATTGTTGCGTATCAGTGCAACATCGTCTGTGCCACCTTATCAGTTCCAGCTCATCAGTACCGCCTATCAGTGCCGCCTATCAGTGCTGCCTATCAGTGCCCATCAGTGCGGCATATCTGTGCCACCTCATCAGTGTCGCCTATCTGTGCTCATCAGTGCTGCCTATCAGTGCCCATCAGTGCTGCCTATCAGTGCAGCCTCATCAACGCACATCAGTGAAGGAGAAAAATTACTTGTTTGCAAAATTTTATAATAGAAACAAAGAAAAACTTTTTTTTTAAACTTTTTTGCTCTTCTTTTGTTTATAGCGCAAAAAAATAAAACACCCAGCGGCGATTAAATACCACCAAAAGAAAGCTTTATTTGTGTGCAAAAATGATGAATATTTCATATGGGTACAGTGTTGCATGACCTTGCAATTGTCATTTAAAGTGTGACAGCACTGAAAGCTGAAAATTGGCCTGCGCAGGAAGGCAGTATAAGTGCCTGGTAGGCAAGTGGTTAAGATACACAGAATTTTTCTACCTATTTGACATAGGGTTTAAATCTTCTTTAACTGACCTGCCAATGTCTGCAAGCCATACACAAATCTGACTCTATGCACTTTATGCATATAATTTGTCGATATGACAGCTGAGAATCCTGCTATTTTATAGTAAAGGGCTGGCACATAACCAAGTTCAGGGGTCGGGAAGTGCATCACTGGTAGTTGGCTACAGCAAAGAATGCCTACATTAGTTTACCATGTCTTCAAGCTGGTTGGGTTCACTGCAAGCCCAAACTCAACATGAAGATCGTCCAGGAACTGACCATTCGAACATTCGGGCACTGCCCGAGGGCCCAGGGTCAGTAGGGGGCCCCATGAAATGCCCCTGTTACCTTTTTATAGGCTTTTTTGGGTGTGCTTTGAGTGTGGGCAAGGACACAGGGGCCCCATGATTCGCTATTGCCGGGGGGCCCCATGAGTTGTCAGTCCACCCCTGAGATTGCCCCTACTTTTGGATCTCCCTTACATTGCTAAACAGTGGTAAGTAGTGAGAAAATGGGGTACGCACTCCAGAATGAAACCCTAAATTCTAAATTGAACTAATAAGTAATATTGCTAGTTCAACTAATATTAACTAATATTGTTAGTTCACTGTATGTCAGCCAAATTGTCAATATCCACTGAACAAAGCAAATTTTGCAATCAGTTCTTAGACATTCATTTGCTTCTTTTACAACCTCAGTAAATCAGGTCTATAGTATAGATATACAGAAAGACATATTGACCAAGTTAGCACATAATATCACCTGTATATTTCCTTTGAAATTGTCTGAACTGGACAATAAGTCAATGGCTATTGTATGCATATATAGAAAAAATTGAAAAATGCAACATGTTAGACTTGCCTTTCAAGAAACAATGAACAGAAAACACTGCTAAAATATTGACTTTTCTGTATATCTGAACAATATGGAACCTAAAATCACAGCTTTAAAAACATAGATTAAAGCATTTGTATGTAGTACTACCAGAACCCTCTAGTGGCCAGTCTACAACCACTATTCAGTCTATTCAGCCATAGTGATGTATTCCAAACCCAGCAACTCAGGGGTAAATGCACGCATGTAATAAGTAAGTGTCATATATTGGTTATGGATGTGACCAAACTCAACATGTTTCACCTAATGCTTCTTCAGGAAGGTATACCTATGGCAGCACAGAAAGGGCCTTTGCATTTCACCTGGGGAGGCACTATTAGTGAAGCATATATGGGTTTTACTGATTCGATCAAGTCATCCACATATCTCACTAAACATGTGTTGGTCATTGTTTTTGTAATACCTTTGGCACAAACATCATAATAAAATGACTGATGGATATGTGCCGTTGACACCTGTTCCACCAGTGTCTCCTATTGGATGGGGCTATATGGGCTCCCTACACTGACATATTGATGGATAGCATCCTTTGGTAACAAAATGATTACACATTTTCACCCTATCCCTGAAGAAGCATTGTTCAACATGCGTTGAGTTTGGTCATATCTATAACGAATATACAGACACTTGACTATTGTATGCCTTTACTGACCTCGGGTTTGGAATACATCACTATATAAATGGATTGAATAGTGGTTGTCTGAATCTGAATAGATTGAATAGTGGTTGTGGACTGGCCACTAGAGAGTACTGGTAGTACTACATAGGGATGCTTAAATCTGTTTTTGATATAATTTTTGGCACCATTTTGACCTCCAGTGTGAAGGAGGGCAGGTTCTTGATTAAGATATATAATGGCTGAATTTTTTATACCTTGGAAAGCTTTGTTTTTGGATGCTTCGGTACAATCAATGGGGAGGACCAGGCTAGAGTGCACCAAGAGGTATTACAGCTCTCAGAGTGGTCCTCATTAATTTGTTTGTATAAAAAAAGGTCCATCTTGAGCACATGACATGCTGTGGATGCCATTTTTTCTATAGGAACAAATTAATAAGGACCCTTCTTAGAGCTGTAAGACCTCTTGGTGTGCTTTAGGACAATTTTTACAGTATATAATATCTGCAGTCGGGGGAATCTATATTCTGTGGAAGTGCTTAGTGTTTGGACCATCTTGAGCACATAATATGCTGTGGGTGCCATTGTCTCTATAGGAATATATTAATAATGGCCCGTCTCAGAGTTATATGGTTCTTTAGTCTTTTCTAGGACCACCTGCAAATAATATCTACAGCCAGGGGAATCTGTACTCTGTGGGACTGCTTTGTAAAGACGTTAGAGAGTTGTGCCCTTGAGGCTCCTTGTATTGGTCCTTTCTTTCATTATGCTGGCCTTTTTATCCCTGCAGTCCTCCCGTGGACCAGGCAGGGGGACCTGATGGGAATGTAACTCATGTCCCAGTCAAAAATGTATGTGTATGTCTCTGGTCCTGTTAGATTTTGCAAAATGTGAACTTTCCTATATACTGGACATCCATACAGCTCCAGTTAATGTCCTGAGGAAGTGTATAAACTTGCAAAATGCATAGACAGGAGGGATTATGTCTAGTATAAAATAATATCATTTCTGATGCTAACAGTTTTAAATTGGGTTTTATATGACTTAGAAATAAACTGGTATATTTTTATGTACCATGATGTTTTGGAGCTATCATTTGGTCACTTATTAGGTATCTTGAAAGTTCCATTTCTCCTGTCTAAATTTTATTTGATTATATTTACTTTTAAACACTTGCACTTGATTTGTGTAAGGGGTGAACACATTATCACTTGTTTGGTTTTCTTTGTCATTTTAGCTCTGCACTTTTCTGGAGTATATACATGTAGAAGCGATTGAGATTCAGGCACAGGTATATCTTTCTTTTATTGCATTGCAGGTCAGTGACCATACCTGAGACTTGTGGCTCACCTACAACTTGTGTCTATCTGCCCTATATTGGCAATATATCCACTGTAGCATTTGTGCTTTACAGAGCAAAATAGGGACTGGCCAGAGAGGGATTACTTTGACACAGTTGGCCAGCTTAAACATATATTGCAATGTATGTGAACTAAAACCCCCTATTTTTTTATTGCAGTTTGCTATAAAGGGTGTTTTGCAGTGTGCAGAGGGTTCGTCCAGAATTTTTACCCTTGGAGAGATTTCTCATCGCTTCTTGTACTGATACAGATTGTAAGAAAAACCTGTCAGAGGTTTTGACCCATCCACATCCCATTCAAAACAAAATAAGAACTTTTGTTTGGAGATCGGCCTTAATCAATCTTAAAACAAACTCCTAAACTTCAAAAGCTTTACCTTAACCTGAACCATACAGATGAACCTTTAACCCTAACTTAAGGGTTCAGTAGTGGGGGAGAGCAAAAGCTCAAATAGTTCATATTTATATCAAATAATCTTAAAGTAAGAAGAGAACAGTCTGTGACATTAATGAGGTCTCATATCTGCGGTGGGCAGCCAGAGAAGGTGACATATTTGATAAATCACACTCCAGGTTAAAGTACATATGACAGAACACAGGTTAGCTAAGGAGGAGTAAAGCAGGTCATAAACCTCTGTTATCAGGGTGTGTTAAGAGTTCTAATTTGGCTCTGTTGCAAACAGCCTGTCAACAATAGTCTAAAAGCAATACACAACTGTAAGTTAAACAAGTATAGAAGAAGATATCAGTCAGGTAAGCACCAAACATGTCTATCCTAAAAGGTCCAAAGAGTTATAAAACACATTTTACTTCCTAAGTGAGGCATTATTAATATCTAAATCATATTTAGTCTCTAACAAATTGAAATTTCATTCTGTTAAATAATAAGGTGGATGTCAGATTGTGAAATCTTGTCTTATGGAATTATGGGAGTATTAAGCTTAACTGGCATTATAAGTGTGACTTCCATGGGATAATAAAATACTCCAGCACACCTACTGACACACCCTTCAGACCCTTTGACTAAGTGTAATTGGATCTGGAGCATCCTCTACATTGACAACAAAAATTGGTTGCATTTGGCAACTGCAGATTTTGTTTGACATCAAATCTACCATGAATCCCAAGAATCACTTATTTTGGGGGCCAGTGAACCTGGAAAACATCAGATTGGACTTACTCTGCAAGCAAACTGCACACTACATGTAACCAAAAACCAAGGGCGAACTTCACTTCACAGCATTTTTCATATTTAACTCAATTTATCTGACTGTTGTTGTAACTCTTAATGCCTGAAACAAATTTTTTAACTTTTGCATGTGTTAGTAAAATTGTACATATCACCACGACATAGTATACATTGTAATAAAAGAAACAAAATGGCACTAGTAGGGAAAAAAAATATAAAATATATCACCAAAATATTGTCATAAAATAAAAAAAGAAAACAATGTCCCATAAATATATATATAATAAATATAAATCATAAAAAGTCCCAAAAAGTAACCCTTCAATGATGTAATTGATGAAAAAATATTCAAACGAAATCCACCAAAAGTGTCAATCCATCACCAAACAAAATGAATAAACTCACCAGAGCTATATGCTGATAATGTTATAAATCAGCATAAAATGCTTTTTGCTCTGGGAGTAATGATCTGCAGACTGATGAGACAATGCTTGGCTTGAAAGTCGATATCCAGGGAGCAATACTCTGCAGTAGGATGTATGACTAAATAGATCCACTTCATATTGACACCACTATATCCATAGGATGTTAGAACAGCCACTCAGAAAAAGAACAAAAGCTCATGGTGCAGTACCTCTTAAAATCTCTCTTTTAATAAAAACATATTACACTTAAAAAAACCGTGTCCTAGCCAACACCAGCATCAACAGCATATTCAGATCAAACAAAACGAACCCAGCCGCCTTGCACCGACCACTGGGAACGCATCAATCAAGCCCGCCCTACGCGTTTCATCAACGTCCTCACGGAGCGGATGTGAGACGTCCTATCCTCATTATATATGCACTACACTCGAGATGGCCAGCTGCCAGCAATACGGAATCAAGTGGCAAGCAAGATTCACTGATGACAGATCGCCGTACTCATTCATATAATCAAAATGTCACATTGTAAACATCAGAAGGCAAGGAGAGTATTAGTAAGAAAATGTTATATTATATAAATTAGAAAATGTTTATATTGTATAAATAAGCAAGGCCCATACTCCCGATCAAATCACCATAACATGTGAAAAACTGCAATCACATGGATTTAAAGGGCCAGTCAACGTATAAGGAAGGGCTCTCCCCAAAAAATAAAAATATACAAAAAATTTACAAAAAATATATAAAAATTATTCCTTAATGGACTAATCAAAATTAAAGAGAAAACACTCCTGGCCATATGATGTCTTAAAAATAAAAATAAATGAAAAACAATAATATCTTAAAAATTTGTGAGAAGACAGTTTAGGTCAGTATCAATGTTTAACCCATATGGTTTCAAAGAGTTCAACTCATAAATCCAATAAGTCTCTTTTCGTGAAATTTCATTTATTAAATCAGTCCCTCTCCAATGGGGTTTGACCATATCTATCCCATAAAAGGTTAACAAACTGGGATCACAATTATGTGCCAATTTAAAATGTCTAGATATGCTATGCTTATCAAAACCCTTTTTTATATTACCTATATGCTCACCTATTCTAGTTTTTAAACATCTCCCTGTTCTACCAATATTTTGGAGGTGGCACGGACATTCCAAAACATAGATCACATGTGTGGAATTGCACGTAATTAAAGAATTGATTTTATATTCCTTGTTAGAGAATGAAGAGTGAAAGGATTTTCTTTTCATTTTAGATTTATTTTTCACTGTTTTACATACTTTACACTTATTGCAGTGAAAGAACCCTTTTAGATTCGGAAATAGATCTACGTTTTTAGGTGGATCAATCACATTATGGGCTATTCTTGTCCTTTAAAGATCTATTTTTTCTATAAACGAATTTTGGTGTTACAGGTATAATATTTTTTAATATATCATCTTTTAATAAAATAGGCCAGTATTTTTTGAAAATACGTTCAATACTTTTATACTGCATATTATAATTAGTGATGAAGAATATATTGTTGTCATAACTCCTAGAATTCTTCGAAATACTTAGGAGCATCAATTTCTTTTTTATTGATCAAATATCTTTCATTAATGAGGAACCTTTTCTCATAACCTTTTTCAATGAATCTTTCAATTAATATATTCGTTTGATCTATAAAGTCTTTAGCTTCACTACAATTTCTTTTTATTCTGGTGAATTGGCTTCTTGGTGTACTATAAAGCCACCTTGGGTGATGCCCACTAGACACAGGTATATAGCTATTTTTATCAACCTCTTTGAAGTAAGTCTTAGTAGAAATATGACCATTATTTTTATATAATATAAGATCCAAAAAGTTAATCTGGTGTAAATCACTGGTGACAGTAAACATTTATAAAAGAATGGGTCGCTCTCAGGAGCTCAGTGAATTCAAATGTAGTACTGTGATAGGTTGCCACCTGTGCAATAAGTCTATCCATGAAATTTCTTTGCTACTAAATATTCCACGGTCAACTGTTAGTGGTATTATAACAAAGTGGAAGCAACTGGGAACAACATCAACTCAACCATGAAGTGGTATGCCACGTAAAATGACTGAGCGAGGTCAGCGCAAGTTGAAGTGCACAGTGTGCAGAAGTCACCAATGATGAATCACACTAATCTGTCTGGATATCCGATGGATGTGTCTGGGTTTGGCGGTTGCCAGGAGAATGGTAATTGCCTGACTGCATTGTGCCAAGTGTAAAGTTTTGTGGAGGGGGATTATGGTGTAGGGTTGTTTTTCAGGGGTTGGGCTTGGTTCCAGTGAAGGGAACTCTTAAGGTGTCAGCATATCAAGACATTTTGGACAATTTCATGCTCCCAACTTTGTGAAAACAGTTTAGGGATAGCCCCTTCCTGTTCCAACATGACTGTACACCAGTGCACAAAGCAAGGTCCATAAAAACATCGATGATCGAGTTTGGGGTGGAGGAACTTGACTGGCCTGTACAGAGTCCTGACCTCAACCCAATAGAAAACCTTCGGGATGAATTAGAGTGAGCCAGGCCTTCTCGTCTGACAGTACCTGACCTCACAAATGCGCTTCTGGAAGAAAGGTCAAACATTCCCATAGACACACTCCTAAATCTTGTGGACAGCCTACCCAGAAAAGTTGTTATAGCTGCAAAGGGTGCGCCAACTGAATACTGAACCTTACGGACCAAGACTGGGATGACATTAAAGTTCATGTGCATGTAAAGGCAGACATCCCAATAATTTTTGTCAATATAGTGTATATTTTCTGCTATTACCTACCACCAAAGAACAACTCCAAAAAAATTCTCCTACTCCTGACAATCACTGCAATTCCACATATATGTTTAACCCCTTAACACCAACCTAACACAAATATGCAGTCTCAATGCACTGGGCTTTATGCTGTGCGGCTGCATATTTGCATATCTCTCTTTGTGCTAGGAGTGCGCTGCATGCATAAAGAAATATTAAAAAAAAAAAGGAAAAATACCTAGATCAAGGTTTGATCTAGGTCAGTGCCAGGGTTAGTGTTTGTGTCAAGTAAAGATCAAAGATCAAGGTCAAAGGTCAGGGTCAGTATATTTTGGGCAGTATTTTTTTTTTAATTAGTATCTGTGTCCGTTCGTGTCAGTGTCAGTGTGTTTTATGTAGGATAAAAAAAAAACAAAATGCACACTGTTGTTTCTGGACTGTACTATGGGTACAAACAACAAATAACATACACATATGTGGTATCACTGCGATCATCAGGATCTGGAAAATGTATTTTGGGTTATTCTTTAGTGGTAGGTAATGGTAATAACAAGAAATATACAGCTACATTTAAAAAAATGTGTTTTTTTTTTTGCTATTTGGGCTAGATTTCCTTTGATAATAAAAAAAAAATCAGGAGATATTTATTACTATTCACCCCCAAATAAAAGCCCAATTTGTCCTGAAAATAACAAAGTATAATTCACCTAGATGCACAGAGTAGTTGTGATGATATGTACGGTTTTACTAACACATGTCAAAGTTGCAAAATTGTGCTTAGGCATTAGGATTTGTTTTAACCTTAGGCGTGAAGGGGTTAATATTTGTGGATTGTACCCATAGTAGGGTCCAGAAACAATAGTGCACATTTATTTATTTGTTTTTTGCTTTGTTTTTTATCCTACCTAAAACACACTGACACTGTCTGACACTGATACGAAATTAAAATAAAATAATGTTTTGATCCTACCTAAAACACACCAACCCCAACCTTTAACCCCAAATCTCAGTGGCTAAGTGGTTAGCACTTCCACCGAGCAGCACTAGAGTCTTTGGTTTGAATTCAGATTATGAAACTACCTGCCTGGAACTTGCATGTTCTCCCTCTGCCTGCGTGGGTTTCCTTTGGGTACTCTGGTTTCCCCCCACATGGCAAAGACATGCTGGCAAGTGAATTGTTTTCTGCCTAAATTGGCCCTTGTATGTATGAATGTGAGTTAGGGACCCTAGATTGTGAGCTCCTTGAGGGTAGGGACTGATGTTAATGTATGATATATATAAAGTGCTGCATAATTTGACTGTGCTATATAAGTACGTGCAATAAGGGTGGGATATGACTTTGTAATAGTCACATTTTGGTGGTATTTGAGAGTCTAATTGTCACATAGACAGCACATACTTTTTTTTAGGAGATACAGTATATGAATTATAGGTCATATTTAATCCTGGATGGCTCTACTATTCTATGGATGATTTTATGTTCCTTCATTCAAGAGTAAATTGTTCTAAATACAAAGTTATTTTTGATCTCATAAAAAATGTAAGCTAATGTTTGAATACTTTCAATGCAGAAATAATATAATTTAAATGTTGGTAACTACTGTTTAGTTTTGTAGAATGTATTCTAGTAAGCAAGTGATATATTTTAACATGTGTTTACTCACCATCTTCTAATATGAAGATTATTCTCTTATTTTGTTGAAATACAATGTTATGAGAGCCAGCCAGGGAAAATAAAAATGTACTTAGTCAACAGAGAAACATATTAGCTTTTAATTAATTATTTGAGTATTTCTATATACACTTCTACTAATTATTTAATTCAGTTAGGGTGTGTGGAGGGCAACAATCATTTTATAAGACGCTCTATTTATATTATAATACATGTATAGCTAACTAACACAAACATGCAAATAAGTATTTATTCGTGGTGTATGAACTGCATTGGTAAAAGCCTTGGATGTACAGGCCAACATGTAAGACACATTTTTGCCAATGTCAATGTAAATGTGTGTACTCGTGATAAAGATGTAAAGTTTTTGGCTGCCCTTATTGGCTTTGTTGTTTTCCAAGGACTCAGTGGGACAGATAGTTTGTGCTGTGATAGTACATGCCAACAAATTGCATCACTTCTGCCTCGACGGCCATGGACAATGACATGCCATATGCCAATGACAGGAAATGAATGGGGCTCATTTACAGTGGCACTAGCTGGCTCGAGTACTGACAGTCTTCAGAGGTTATCCAAAGCAAATTACAGGAATACAAGACAAAACATTATAGTTATGGTGGGCATTATTAGTTATTTTTGAAATATCATATAATTTTCTGCTAGCTATGTTTTTATTAAAGTTTGATGTTCATGAAGTATTACAATAACAAATTGCAAATAGATAGATAGATAGATAGATAGATAGATAGATAGATAAATAGATAGATTATTATAGTTTTGTTTTAGCAAAAGCAAAATTCATATCTGTCCTGAAATGTCAATGGCAGTACACTGCTGGCTTACATGCAAGGGGACACAAGGGGATGAGGTGTGATGATTAAAGAGCAGAGTTTCTGTTGACCTGAGACACTAATGAGAATGAAATGAGGAGGTCAGTGATTGTCCTCCCGTGGCCAACTAAAACAAGGGGCTAATGTGCTGTTAATTGTCCTTTACATTTGCTCATAGACAAGGATAGGTGGCAGTCATATGTCTTCTTTCTTTGTAATTGCTGCAATTAGCATCATAACTTGGGCAACAGCATCACTTGAAAAATGGTTATCACAACAATTTTATTTTCTAAACTTTTTTTTTGAGGGGAGCACAGCCTTTTGTGTCTAAAATACATAGATAAAAAACACTGTTTTTAATTTTTAGATTTAATCACAACCATTTAAAACACTGCTAACACACTAATAATGATGATTATTTCATAGTATTCTGAATTTATATTTAACTCACTGATATGAATGATTTACCTGGCCTGACAGAATTCTTTTGGACTCCTGATTGAAAAACCCATTACATCCGACTAATCCTAAAGCACCCCTTATATCATCTGTCTATACGATTAGAAAAGAGAGTAGATATGTCTGGGTTTGGCTTTTCAAATCCATTATAAAGTAAATTCTGTCCATTTTAAAGGATAATAGAAAAGGAATTTCTAACAAAGGGTATGAGGAGCTGGGCACTGTTTTGATGGACATGTAAAAATGCAAAAAAAATGCAAAAAGCAAGACAATGGTCCATATTTTTATGCAAGTTCAAGTGTAACTTTGGAAGGACACGCATCCTATTTTATCTATACCCATTTACAACAGATATAGAGCTTTTGGTATGCCTATTCTTAGAAAATAGGGCTAAAGCCTGGAGAGACAAGGCAGGTTTCATCCTGAAATAAAAATTGGAGTGTAATATTTCAGAGACAATAGCCACACTGCATAGTACAGTGGTTGGAGAGCATCTAAGCAGCTTGTTTGGGCTACACTGTAAGTGGGAGTAACTAAGCAGGTTTTTTCCAGAAAAGGGGGAAAGTATAAAAAAAAATCGACTTTAATTTTACTGCATAAAGGGGAACAATATGCATAATAAAAAGATTTTGTATTACAAAAATTAAAACTACAGTTCACCTAAAAACCATAAATAATGAAATTGCAGACTGTAATAATTATCAATTAGCAATTCAGATTGACATGTTTTGCAATACAAGTGATTGCTCAGAATCTGCTCTGAGATAAACTTACAAAATAATCCAATCTGGAAAGAAGCATTACACCTGGCTCCTGAATACCCTCAGATGATAATGATGGTATATATAGATACGTTCGACTAGACTAAGAAAGTGATGCAGCACCCAAATCAATATCCAGGGTAAGGGAAGATGTAATGCAGATATCTGCAAATTTTAAATTGGGCCATCAAAAAAAACCCAGTGGGAATCCCCAGATTGCTTCTAAAAATACATAATGACTACCAAGGTGATACCAACTAAGCCCACTTTACAATAATCCTACAGGAGGAATCGAAGAGGACATTCTTTTAAAGATGTATGTTACCACGTGGTTTCACATGGTAGAAAATGGCGACCCCTTTTAATCCAAATATATTGCCTTTTCTAGACATTATGGGGTTTATTTACTAAAGCTGGAGAGTCCAAAATCAGACTCCTTTCTGCATAGAAACCAATCAGCTTACAGGTTTCATTGCCAAAGCTTCATTGAACAAGCTGAGGTTAGAAGCTGATTGGTTTCTATGCAGAAGGGAGTCTGATTTTGGACTCTCCAGCTTTAGTAAATAAACCCCTATGTGAGCAGCTTCTTTGGGCTGAAACATAAGAGGGAGTGACAGAGCATTTTTTATCCTGAGATACAAATTTGATAGAATTATATCAGGGACAATAGCTAAAAATATAGTACAGTAACAGTATGATAGCAGCTTCAGAGATAGTTAATAAACATTACCAGGAGCTGGTAATGGTGGAAGTAGCTAATAATAACAGCAAGCCAGAATAGAGTGCAGGGGGTGGTAACAATGGCAGGCCAGTGGACGTGGCCTAAGCTGACAATTATGGCAGGCCAGGAGTGGTGGCAGTATCTGACAATAGTGACAGGGCAGTAGAGATGGCATGACCTGGAAATTATGGCATCAGCAGGCCAGGAGAGGTGTCAGGAGCTGGTAATGAAGGCAGACCAGAAGAGTCTGCTGGGATTTGTAATGGTGGACCTGCAGGAGTTGATAATGGTGCAAGAAGCTGGTAACAGTTGCAGTCCAGAGGAGGTGGCAGGAGTTGATAATGAAGGCTGGGCAGAAAAAGTGGTAGGAGCGGGTAATGGTGGCAGTTCAACCATTGAAATGGTGGCAAGCCAATAGAGAAGTAATGAACCGGTAATGGTGGAAGAAGCTGGTAATGTTGGCAAGCTAGGAGAGGGTCCCATTGCTGTAAATGGAAGCATCTTGCAGTGGTGGCAGGAGTCTGAAATGTAGGCAGGCCATCAGAGTGTATAGGTTAATGCTGGCAGGCCAGAAGAGGCAGAAGCAACTGGTAAAGGTGGCAGACTAGCAGAGGTAGTCAGAACTGCTAATGGTGACAGGACGGCAGAGGGGTCTGGAGCTAGTAATGGTGGCAGGAGTTGGCAAAGGAGGCAGTCCAACAGTAATGGCAGTAGCTGGAATTCATTGAATATTCCCTATTTCTATACCAAACCCTTATCCACGATCTTCACATAAAAAAATGGCATGAGGTTACCCTAAAAATACATATTAGACCATTACCACCCCTCCTATTTGAATAGAGAGTTGTACACCTACTGATTCACAAAAAAATTTAAATAGTACACAATGACAGCACACTTTTTTGAAAAGTCCCATGATGTACATCTATCGTCAGTCACATCATCGAGTGATGTAGATCCACATAAACCATGATAAACAAACAGCGGAAGGAAAAAGCAGGGAGAATAAACAGCCATATAGTAAAGAAAAGTAAAGTAAAAGCAGCACATATTATACACATTATACATTGTTAGGCACACAATTAACCCCTTGATTGCCCCTAGATGTTAACCCCTGCCTAGTCAGTGTCATTAGTACAGTGACAGTGTATTAGCACTGATCACTGTATTAGTGTCACTATTGATGTCAGTTTTTGTTAGTCAGTTAGTGTCCCTCCCAGTTAGCATCAGCTAAAACCAGATTTCCCTCCACACTATCACAGTCCCACTAAGCCGCTGATCACAGCCATTACCAGTTGAGCATCATAGCTGAGCAAATTCCATTATATATACTATGGTTTGTAGATGCTATAACTTTCACACAAACCAATTACAATATACTTATTGGGATTTATTTTTACCAAAGACATATAGCAGAATACATTTTGGCCTAAATATCTAAAGAAATTTGATTTCTTTATTTTTTTTTAATCGGATATGCTTTATAACAGAAAGTAGAAGATATAGTTCCAAAATTCCCAAATTTTCTGTCTTTTTTATTTACATAATAAAAAAAAATAAAAGACCCAGTGGTAATCCACTACCACCAAAAGAAAGCTATATTTGTGTGGAAATAAATTATATACTGTAAATTTCATTTGTGTCCCGTGTTGCATGACAGTACAACTGCCAGTTAAAATAGCAAAGTGGTGAATAGCAAAAAATTCTCTGGTCATGAAGGGAGTAAAACCTTTCCAGAGCTCAAGTGGGTATTCCATTGCATTATTGAAAATTCAACAATATAGAATTATAGAAATACTTTTTTCTTAGCCATTCTGTCACATGTACCTCCCATTCTTTCATGTACTACTTTTCTCTAAGATCTCTGTTTTTCTAAAGAACCCCTTTGCTACTGACTGATGCTCTCTGCTGCTTACAACAAACTGACAGGCTTTGGTTGCACCATTGGCTAAATATGTTTCACAAAGTATGATGGTATGGAGAAGGAAACAGAAAAGTGATCAAACAGGAAACATTGTGATGTAATGTGCTGGAGTTCATCATTTTCAGTCTCACCTGCAGTATATTCAGTTTCTTGTAACAACATTTACTGTACTGCCCCACTGTTTGTAGCTATTCATTACAATTTATTAAGATGTTTATGGATATTGAATTTGTCAGAGCAAGACTAGACACTGAAAACTATAGTTGAACGATATGATGACTACACAGCAAGAGAACTATGAGTCCTCATGCACACTTGACATTTTTACAGCTGCTGTTTTTGGCTTTTGAACTTTTTTCCTACAGCTTGTTATTCTATGTGTCCATGCACACATAGACTGTAATCAACATTTTTTGGCTGAGATGTTTTTTGGCTGGAAAAAAAACCCCAGGACTAGTGGGTTTCTAGAGGAGTCTTTTAGCTGTAAAAATGCTCTAACGCTGAAAAACTTTGCAAAAACTGTAAAATGCGGTAAAACGTTGCAAATTTTTGGATGTTTTTTTTTTTAAAAAACATATTTCTTTGTCCAAAAAACACTAAAAACCCAAAAGAAGAAAAATGTGGGAAACCGCAGCTAATCGCGGCAAAACACCGCTAAACGCTAATGCAAAAACGCTAAAAATAGCTGAAAAATGTATGTTTTTAATGTTATTTTACACAGCTAACGTTACCAGCGTTATCAAAACGTCCAGTGTGCACGAGGGCTGAAGCTGAGTGCACATGGACACAAAAAGGGGAACAACTAACAGACTAGCAACAAGGCAATGTAACATTTTCAGACCATGTGACTTAGAGCTTCTAGATGCACATGAACACAAAAAGGGACACAAACAACAGAATCTAGCAACATGGCAATGTAACATTTTTAGTCCATGTGACTTGGAGCTGCCTGATTCCTAAATTGGCTTAAAGTATCTATGGATGATCTGCTGCACCTCTACCAGCTCATTCCCACAGGATCTAAGTAAGTTTCCCCTAGTTGGTTTGTTCATCTCTAGTGAAATATTGGTCAACAAAACTAATCCTATACTATACTATGTACTTGTTAAATGAATAGGGGATGAATTATGCAGACCTAATTAATGCAGATGAAAGAGTTTTGCATAATCATATCCTACTGAGAGCATACTGTTGAGGTTTGTATAGCACTATGCTACAGCTCTTTAGAGTTACATTTTATATATTTCATTTGCTTTGTAAATATATGCAGACATTCCTAGAATCACGATTTTAAACAATTCCCTGATAACCATTAGTAATCATTTTTGGTTAGCTGAATGTAATTTATTAGAATTTCTACTCAAATTGACATCTAATGTGAAATAATATGATATTAATAATAATTATCCAATCATGTCTATACAGTAAACATATTTTAGAAATTGAAAAACAGTCTGTCCAGCAAATTGTTACTCAAAGTTCAAACCATTCTATGCAGAGAGGAGGAAAATATGCAAATTACATATCTGCCTTACACAATTTTGTGCACTTAATTGTTTTAGTAGATCATTATTGCCTGTTTTCTAAGAGAGAACATGTTCCATTTCTATAATGATGCTTTTGGCTTCTGTCCAGTTATGATCATTATCATTTTGTGGAAATGCTATTGTAACAAAAGCCGCATACAGGGATTTTATCAATTATCAGTTTATTGTAGTTTTGGGACTGCGGATAGCATTTCTTGAACTATCACTTGTTTTTTTCCTCAATAGTCAGAATCTTTTGCCCAATTAAGTAACACCAATTAATTTTGCTTTAAAAAAAACAGAGCCTACTTAAAAACTTATGGTAGTTTAAATATAGCTTTAGTGTGCCAAGTCCTAATAATGATTGCTTTTCATATTCTGCTATTCAAAGACAGATATTTTGTTGCTAGCTATAAACTAAATAATAATTGCTTGCTCGTCAAAAAATATCCTAACTCTGGTAACTACTACTTTGTCTTTACTGGCTTGAACATTTTATCTAGCAGACCACATGCACAGTGAAGGATGGCTCCCTTAAAATTATAGACAGTCATGTTGCTTAAAGAGTATCTCTACATTTGTTGCAAAACTATCCACTCTGGGCAATCAATGTACATTGCAAAGATTTTAACATACTTTTTCATTCCTACCTTTCTCTTCTCTGCAGAAATAGATCTTTGTTTGACCATATCCCTTGGATGCTGATTCTGAATAAAAGTGGCTAGTCCGTTATAAATACCTGGTGCACTCTCAATGTTCTGATAAGAAAAAAAATGCAGTGTTTGCATCTCTATATAAGTAATAAACCTTTAGAGAGTATCTCACATATAGTGACATTTCTGTTGTAGAGGATGCCTAGAATCTGACTTGTATCTTTGTGCAGACTTCTGGGAAAATCAGAGACATTACAATTCTGGGGGCATTCATACACCAACATTGTACAGAATGCCTCCAGGTTGACATATTGCATGGAATTTTACAGAAAATCATAGCACAGAAGATTAAAATAAAAAAGTAATGTTAATAACATTCAATTACTATATGGCTTGTTTAGCAATTGTATATGCTATATTAATTTTTTATTTGCTATATTTGTTTTACAGAAAGCAGAGTTTCTAGTTAAAGCCAATCTCTAACAAAAAACTTTTAAACCCCTTTTTTATTCACATTAGACAGCTTTCTTTTGGGACCGTCCACTGGACAGCCAGAAGGAAGTGTTCAAGTCACCCAGACAGAGATGTGTGCACCAGAAGAAGTACAATCATATAGTGCAGCGAGGAGGAGAAAAGACTTGGGACCCGGGTTTAGGCAATTAAAAGGAACATTTTTATTTTAGGATTTTTTTTAAATATGGTACTTAGTTATGGTGGTTAAGAGGTGGGGGATCGATGTTCAAAGTATAAAATTAGCAGGAACATATCAGATTTTAAATAAGGCAGCTGCAATTGCTTGCTTGAAGTTGCATGCTCTTTTGCTGTAAAATTATATTTATTTTACATCTTGATAAACCATTGAACCTAAATAATAATGTGTCAGACATCTAATAAGCACATGTTTGTTGTGGGCCAATGATTTTCTAGGTAATGAAGCTAGGAAAACTATGACAGTTTCAGCAATTGCAGCTACCATACTGTTACACTGACGTGTATTTTAAGATACGCATCCACTTATAACCCTTATACTGTAACTACTACACAAGTCACATTTTAATGTACAGCAGAGTAGCTGCATGCATATGGACAACTTTCTATGGTAATTCCAACTTTTTTACCTGGCAACTGTACTGGTAGTCCAGAGAGTGGACATAAATTTTAGGTGTTAAAGTGTTATTAAACCCAAAACCAAAAATGTATTTTGTTGCTGCTCACCAATCCTTAGATGTGGTGGCTGAAACAGTTTCCTTTTCTTTGGCTTTTTTTCCCCTCTGTTATCACCTGGAGATCTGGTCAGCAACACACCTCCTATATCAGTGAGACACAGCTCTGGAGCCACAGTAGAAAACAGCATTGTCAGTCTGGCAGGAAGGTAGTGTTGAATGTATTAGCAGATTTAAATACGTTAAATAAACTGAAGCCAAACTCCAGGTCACACTTTATAATCAGTTACAGCAAACTGTTTTTTTCCTTAAATGATTTATTAAATTATGTTATCTTTTTTAGCTGACTGTAGTATTTCATTCACAAAATTAGTTCTAAAAACATTCTATAAATACAGTATTCTCATATTCCCATATTCCCTGGACAGTTGCTTCTAACTTTAGTTTTAAAATCTGTTTTATGTTCACCTAAATGTATACAAGAACAAACACTAAACACTTCTGCAACCCACGTATGAGAGCATAGATTTATGCATTTCAAATCTCCCAGCAATCTGAATGAATTACAAAAAGATTACTGTCAAGCATCAGGTTTATAAATTGTATGGTTCATTAAACTTAAAGTGCTAACAAAGGAGAATGCGTCCTTAGAAGTGTCATCCTTCATCGGAGAGGGCAGTGTCTGTCACATTAGGAATCTATATGCTCAATTAACCACTGGCAGACTCCATTTTTTCTTCATCCTTTCAACCTATATCTGCTTCTAATTTTCACATTCTAGACACTTGTGAAATGCTTAAACCCAACTTTTATTATTTACTTTTCTTTGTATGTCCATAAAAGCTCATGTAAATGACTGAGTAAAAATATATTTATATGCTAAAAGCAATAATAACAAGACAAGGTAAAAGCTTTTAGTGTAAAAAATTATTTGGGTACTTAACAGTTGATTTTTGCATTGTTAAAAATATAATTTGGTCATATTTTAAATATATTCAGTGATTGGCCTCTCAAAGTAAGAGGATTAGTGAACTAATTCAGATGCTTTTACATTTTTGCTATATTTTTAATTAAAGTTCTATTAATAGTCAGTGATGGTCCAATTTATAATGATGACACCCCAAATTCACAATTCATAATTTTTTTATTAGTGTCAACAGATGAAGGGTGGCATCCAACTGAACAAGCAGAACCAAAATGTGTCATACAGTCTTAGAGCATTAACAAAGTCAGGAGAGGTTGAAGCCAGAGCTTTCACACAAAAGACAAGAGACAAAAGCTATGACCAGCCAGGGTTCATAGGAGGAGCTTGCAGGACCGGATCCAAAACAGATCATGGAATTTTGTGCTGATGGACACTAGCTTCATTTTCCATGCCCAGGAGTGGTATCATTTGGTATTTGTGTGCTGTTAGTTATGAAGCCCAGGGCTTGTGGCACACAGGCATAGTTGGGAAAAGCTACAGATCAGGGCAGGCAACAGACAACAGCAGTAACCAAGTGAAGTCCAAGTGTTAATGGCTAGCAAATGCAAAAATATAATAGCTAGGAATGTAGTAAACAAAGACTGTTTTTTTTAGTGATCAAATAATCTCAGTTCCATTTAAGCACTTCTGATTGAAGAAAAGTGTGCAACTGCAGCATGACCAGGCCCAGGGGCGGACTGAGAACTCATGGGGCCCCCGGGCAATAGGGGATCATGGGGCCCCTGTGTCCTTACCCAAACTCAAAAAAGCCTATGAAAAAGGTACCAGGGGCATCTCATGGGGCCCCCTACTGACCCCGGGCCCTCGGGCAGTGCCCGAGTTTCCAAATGGTCAGTCCGCCCCTGACCAGGCCATAGTGCTTGATTGATTTAGGCTTGAGAATGATAAATGTAGGGCTTAGTAAGAGAAACACATTTCTTCAATGTTAAAATACACAACATTAAAATTATTAAAAATGATACTCATAAGAATCAAAATAAATAACAAAAACCTTAATATCTATAACCTTGTCTTGCTAAATCATATTATAAATGGCAATCTAAAAGTATATAAACTCCTAAGAATGATTTTAAAATCTACTAGCTGTTTTGTGATGAGACAAACTTCATAATCTAAAAATATAGTACCTGAAAAAACCCATGGAATGCAACCTTAAATTCTATCTGTTCTCGTAAATAAAATCAGTTAGCTTATCTTTATCTTGATTATTTAACATAAGTCACTTTAGTGTTGAACAAGATTGTTGTTATATATGCATTTAGTCAAATAGCTATTCCTATTATTCTGCTAAACAGGCTATGCAGATAAACTTGTCAAATATAAATCCTTTCACATGTTTAATTAGGGGTCATTCTAAAGTATATTTTCTTTTGGGCAAATATCAGTAGCACAATCCAAAAACACTATGCAATAAAGTATAATTTGTGTAATGGGTATTGAAATTTAAAATTCATCATACAAATATGGAACTAAATTATTGTTAAATGTTACTGACTGAGCTGTCCAATGCTTATCTTGAACAAGAAGTGATGAGCGGATCAGTTAGCATGATCTAGGATATTCAGATTGGTTAGTGAAGATTTGATGTAGATTGATGCTTTGCTGCCTGGAAAATTAAACCATTCAGATATTTGGCAAATGGGTCTTTTGGTAAGCTATGTAAACCTTGGCAAGTTTGTATTGGTCCGTTCATTCTCTGAGGGCATCAAGGACAGAGAAGCAAGTTGTGGACTGACTTACCAACTGATGATGGAAGTCGATAGAGCTGCACCTCATTCATTAAGCTAAAGGAAAAATTCTATAAAAAGTAAAAATTCCCTTGCAGAGTGAACAGCCAATTTGCATTTAGCAAATCAACGCCCTGGTGTTGAATGCTAATGTTATTCCTTAGCACCTCATGGTCCCCAAAGAAGTGTAGGAATTCAGTACAAAGAAAAGTGGATAAACTATCATGGTCACAATAAAAATAAATATACAGTATATTTCATAGGCAAATAGAAATAATTGCATAGTAACATTTTTTATTTTAGCCAGCAAGTAAAGCTTTAAGCTTATTTTCACAGTTGCCAGCTTCTCCTTTTATTTCTTTAATGTGAAATATTCTTTTATTTACACCTCTGATTAGATCAAACTAGAATTTATACAAAATAGCACTTGACAAATTGGTGTCCAAGGTGGAGATTGTAACTGGAGGCTTTAACATTGGATAAAGATTTTGTAACTCTTGACTCACAGTACCCAACAAGCTATCTCTTGAATGATGGAGGCCATCTGTGGGAACATCAAAACTGGGAAAAATCAGCTTCACCAAAACTGTAGGTAAAAGAGTCTAATCCAAAATTCTTTTAAATACTTTGGGGACTCTGAAGTTGTTGATTTTTTTCCAGCTACTTCCTCCCGATAGCCCTACACAGGGGGGTTTCTCCACTATAACGTGGGTGTGGGTTTTATCCCATTGGACTGCTTTATTGAGATATTTCCTCCTGTATTGCCTTTTTCTTCCAATGAAGTATGTATGTACAACACAAATTGTGATGACAATTATAAAGGAATATTTGAAGACAGAAACAAATATTCAAAGCTGTAATACAGAATAATTATGTTGTTGTGTCAGTTAGTTTTTCATTTATGTTTGTCACCTTAAAATTTCCACCCTAAGGGATTCAACAAAATACTTTACATGCTTAATTTTGGGTATGTGAGCTAATGGTCATCCCCTTACACCATAAAGTTGAATTATAACATTTTAAACTTTAAAGAAAACGAAAAAAATAATTCACTCAAAACTAACAGTTATGAAATTATGAAGTCGAAGTTTTCATTCTCTGATAAGCAAATGCTACTATAGCACACTGCAACAAACCTAAGTACCTCAGTTTGATACTTCATTGAAGTGCACCTTGTGTCACAATAGGTAAGCGCACCAAGCATAAGTCTCCCAATCTTTAAGCGTGACCTCAACCAATTTTTAACTACTTGACTACTACCTATAGCAGATGTACTGCTACAGGGAGGCAGTGCTGTGCAAAATCACATAAATATATGTGGTATTGCATTTTTAAATAGGGGGGCATGTGTGCATGTGTGCCACCCTACCTGTACTACAATTGGTTCCTGAGGATGTCAGTCACTGGGTCCCGGGTCTCACGCCACCCTATCCATGCTACATTTGGTTCCTGAGGATGTCAATCATCAAGTCCCGGGACTCGGGGATCGTCAGCGAAGCTGAGAGGGGAGAGATCTCTCTCCTGTCAGCATGGACGTGCTGCTTTCTATCTCTCTGCACAGCAGAGAAATAGAAAGCAGCAGGTCTCCCTAATAAAACAGCACACACTTTTCAGACTAAAACACAAACAGCACACTGTTAACCCTTTGATCACCCTAGATGTTAACCCCTTCTGCCCTGTGTCATTAGTACCGTGTCAGTCACTCTATTAGTGTCATTGGAGATGTCAGTGGCAGTTAATCAGTTCCCTCCCAGTGTCAGAATGCCTGCTGCAGTCCTGCTATAAGTTGCTGATCGCCGCCATTACTAGTATTAAAAATGAATAAATAAACATTCCAGTATATATATTTGTAGATTCTATGACTTTCACATAAACCAATTAATATACGCTTATTGGGATTTTTTTTTAGCAAAGACATGTAGCAGAATACATTTTGGCCTAAATTTATGAAGAACATTTTTTTATTGGATTTTTTGTTTTATAGCAAAGAGTCAAAAATATTGGATTTTTTTTTTCAAATTGTCAGTCTTTTTTTGTTTATAGCACAAAAAATAATAAATGCAGAGGTGATCAAATACCATCAAAAGAAAGCTCTATTTGTGAGGAAAACATTTTATAAAATTAATTTATATACAGCGTTGCATGATCGTGCAATTTTCAGTTAAATTAACACATTGTCATATCACAAAAAATGGCCTGGTCATGAAGGGGGGGGTGTAAATCTTCCAGAGGGCAAGTGGTTAAAATAAAAACAAATTATATTTAACAACCTAGAGGAACAAGAGTTAAATTAAAAAAAAAAAAAAAAAACAGTACATCTCCTTTATGGGCTATTGCCTCTGTCCTTTTTTTTCGCTGTCTGTGGCCCCATCAGGGAAATTACCATGCACATTTTGTCCCCATAGACACAAGGAGGAAGCGAGTTTAAATTCCCAAAAAAACAGAAAAGGGTTGTAGCATCCTCCTAGATAGGTGCTAAGATTAGTAGATTTACTGCTGGCTCACTGTGTTCAGTGAAGCTGTAAACGTAGCGTATCTGTAACCAGTGTGTCTGTAATTGTTGTGTTAGGTAAATTTAGTTGTGCTCACTGTATCAGTGCAGCTGCATTTGATTAGTTAGGTCTGCTTATTGTTTCTGCTGCTGCTGGTTTCTCTGCTCCCTCAGCTTTCAAGAGAGCAGTAGAATCCTCTGGAACATAGGTGTGGAGCAATGAAAATAGCAATACGAATATTTAAACATCCCTGTCCAATCCCAGGAAGGGTGGCCCTGAAGGCTGCTGGAAGTCTGTATAAGTTCTTTTGAACACAGAGTTTCTGGGCCTTTGCCTGCAGATGAGAAGTCCAGCCTAGAATGCTTGCTGCCCTCTGGGTAATGCTGCCATGTGCTTGCTGTTTGTGAAGCCTTGGGTGGGTGACCTGAGTACCTGGATGCTGAAGCTACAAGGATCTGACTAAGGGGCTGTCATATGAAGATATAGTCTGGTATCACAGGAGTAAGGTGTTGTATGGATGTTGGTAGGAGGCAACCAACTTTCCTTGGAAATTTGTGAGTACAGACTGTTGTGAGAGATCTTAGAGACTTTTGGGCTGCTGACACCCTTCTTATGTTAGGGGACATCAGCTGGTGTCCAGAAGACCTTAGGCTATCTAGTTCTTTGTGAAGGAACTCTGCTCTGGTTGACCTAATAAAAGGAGTCTGCTTTTAACTGCTTCTACTAAAAAAAAAGTCCACAGTTTGCTATTGCCAGCCTGCACATAGTTCTCTTTTTGGTGTATCCCACTCAATTCCCTCAGCACTATCCCAATTACTCCAAGGAAAAAAAAAGAACACCCCTGAACTTGTTATTGAGCCAAAGAGTAACTGTGGTCATGTGCCTGGCAGCGAGGCAGAATATGGGAAAAGACCCAAATGACCTATCAAACTACTGCCCCATAATGGGGGTACCAGTACAGGGGAACAAGGGGAAATATTACTTGTAAAATGTCAACAGCTGTTCTTATCTTATTTTCAGTTTAATGTATGTAACACAGAAACATTAAAAAATGTATGACTGTGCTGCTGCAATTTGGTTAGATTTAGAGGAACTTTATCTGCTAAATTTCACTACTGCAGTACCCGAGGAATTAAAAAAAGAAACTTAAGACATATTAAAGGAAAACTGTATTGAGGAATTATGGTGGCAGTAATTGTTGACTTCCCACATATTGACATATATTTGAAATACTACAATTTTGGCCGTATTCAATATATTTCAAAATATATACAGTATATATATATATATATATATATATATATATAAATATATATATATATATATATACTGTATGTTGAAATGCATTTTTTATATATTACAAAATATATGTAAAATATTTACAAAAATTAATTTTCAAATATACAGTATGTCTTTACAAATACATTTAATCAACATTTTTGGAATGCATTTACAAATATATGTAAAAATATATGTTAAAATGACTGAAAAACATATTTAAAACAATTTTTAAAAAAATATTTTTCGTATACTTTGTAATATATTCAAAATGCATTTCAATATATATATATATATATATATATATATATATATATATATTGAATACGGCCAAAATTGTAGTATTTCAAATATATGTCAATATATTTGGGAAGAATATTTAAAAAAAATATGCAAAATATATTTTTCTTCCATGTGGGTTCTCCTGAAAATATCAGTTCCCTGGCTGTCATGCTGATAAAATGGTTTGGTTCTCCAAGTCCTTTTCTCACCATAAATATGTAAATTATGAGTATGGACTTTATGCTGACTTTCTGGCCTGCTTACTTGCTTTGGGTCAGTAACTTAAAAAGTACTGAACCCAAAGACAGACAGCCAGCTAGTATTTTTAGAACTAAGCCAGTAAGGGCAGTCTACATATTGTTCCCAGCACAGGTATCCTTTCATTTTTGTCAGTATTATATTAAGAAGGTGACAGTGTCTTGCATTTACTTTTTTATAGGTTCATATTATGTCCCATTGAATTATTTTTATTATCAAACAGATTGCTGTAGAATGGATATTGTCATGTTATACAAAGACCGTCCTGCTTATGTCTGCCTCACTGATCTCATTTTGAAAAGTGTTTGCCGTTTGGAAGTTAAAAGAGTGCTGTGGTTGTCCATGGAAGCGTGATTCATTTAAAAGAATGTGCTTTGGCTCAGCTGGAGAAAAGTGTAGCTACTAGCTACTTAATACTTCTTCACATATGAAAAATTACTTCAAGGATATCCCAATCATGATAAGGAAAAATGAAATTCAACAGGGTTAAATAAGACTTGACAATTTAATCCCTTTTTCTTTTTTCAACATTAAGAAAAACTAAGGCCGGGAACGCTGTGAGTTATAGCATTGTTTCATCTTGTTTTCATAGCCTGTCAATATCCAATGAGTTGAGCTAAAATATAGCAGTATTTATTGGAGGACAATATGCAGTCACTGCTGGGCTGAAGAAGTCATGGCATGTTTACTTTTATGAATTTGGTCAGCTGTGAGATGAATAAGGGCTCTGCTTGAACAAGCAAACATTTGACTTCTTTTCTACAATGCAGCTATTTCACTTTGCATGGCTGAAAACATAAATCTTTCTGCAAAGCAGAGCAAGCAGCCATATACACATGGACCCCGCACATTATCTTTGAACATCAATTGTGTATCTGTGACCCTGACTATTCAAGAAAATCTAAGCAATCTGTCTTAGAAATGAAAACAGTCTTAAAGCAGTTCAGCAGAAGAAAGAGAAGTTTATATGTATCTGAAATTTACACAGTCATAAAACTACTTTAATTAAAATAATGTAAAATATACTTGGAAGTTAACTAAGTAATGGAAACCTTAAAGTAACACACAGAATGAGTACTTGAATACCAAGAAAAAAAGAAGTTTTACTTTAGCCAGTTTAATTTATACAAATGTATAATATTAAAATTAGCCATCTGATAGTGTTGGTCTAACCAAATGCTACTGATCATTCTGTATTTGAAATGTAAAAGTATGAGAATATTAGAACTTAGCATTCAAATGTTTTTACTGCCCTATTTAAAGCTTAATTCTAGGCAGATATGAAAGGCCTAAATTAAAGCTGAATTCCAGGAATGGAATTGGACCAATGTAAGTATGTATGTGTCATGCCTGTGGGATCCCCTGGAAGCTGGAAATAACTGTAGTAGTCACTGCTACTACGGTGATTGCCACCAGCTTCTGGTTCCTGTCCTGAGCAGCTGCACTGCTGTTTACTAAACAAGGGAAGTTGTTTCTTTTTCCGTTTTCTTAATGAATGCAAATTGTCTCTGATTAGCTAAGTTGGAAATTGTGATGTCACTACCCGCCTTTCCACCTGGTCCATACAGAGAAAGCTTTGCACTAATTGAGAAAATGTGAAATGTTTAACCACTTCAAGTCCTGACCAGGGGCGGACTGACCATTTGGAAACTCGGGCACTCGGGTCAGTAGGGGGCTCCATGAGATGCCCCTGGTACCTTTTTCATAGGATTTTTTGAGTTTGGGCAAAGACACAGGGGCCCCATGATCCCCTATTGCCCGGGGGCCCCATGAGTTGTCAGTCCGCCCCTGGTCCTGACACTTTCACCCCTTTCCTGTCCAGGCCAATTTTCAGCTTTCAGCGCTGTCACACTTTGAATGACAATTGCGCGTTCATGCAACACTGTACACATATTAATTTTTTGCATTTTTTTCAGACAGATAAAAATTTATTTTGGTGGTATTTATTCACCACTGGGATTTTTATTTTTTTTGCTATATAAATGAAAAAGTCCATGAATTTTGAAAAAAAGTGTTTTTCTTATAAAATTTTGAAAATAAATATTCTTTCTTCATAAATATTGGCCAAAATGTATTCAGCTATCTTTTTAGTAAAAAAAAATGACCCAAATTAGTTTATAACCAAAAATTATAATGTTTCAAAAAAAGTTTACATTTTTATTTTTTTTCAACACAGTGTCCAAAGCAATACACTTTTACCATAGTAACATTGAACTACTCTGGGCAAGTGATCAGGATTTTTTTTTTTACACATTATGATTGCTAATACCAATGCATTTCATTAATATTTGCAATAGTTACTGAATGAAACTGATTCATTCAGTTTTCTGTTGTGATTAGCTGTGATTGGGCAAAGCTCATCACATGATGCAGATGGGCTGTGATTTGCAATTGACATGTGATCTGCTATGATTGGTCACAGTGGTCACATGACACTGGCAACGGGCATGAGTAGTGATATGTCATCGGCTGTGTCCTGTGGATACAGCTGGTGACAGATCGTGCCACTGCGTGATCCTGTGGCAGCATGAACGGCTCCTTTTGACAGGACGCATATGACGCCCAGACACAAGGAGGAGTGTCCCACCCAGCTGTAAATCTGCTGTAGGCCAGGAGGGAAGATGTTAAAGCAGTATTAAATCTAAAAAAATGAATACCATATATTGCAGCTTACCAATCCTTGGATGCAGTGGCTGCATTTGTGTTTTTTTTTATATATCTCCTGGTGAACCAGCCAGAAACATATGTCTTACCCTAGGTTCACACCTAAGTGTTTTCCTCAGCATTCTGCATTTTGCGGAAACTCACTACAGTCCATTTAACATGATTTCCTATGGGGCACGCTCACATTATTATTTATTATTATTATACAGTATTTATAAAGCGCCAACAGTTTGCTCAGCGCTGTACATAATAATGGGAGACAGTACATGAGACAGTACAGTAACAATACGATTCAATACACGAGGGGTTCAAGGGCTTACAATCTAGGAGGGAGGGGATAGTGGTACAGGAGGAAATAGCTGTGGGGGATGGAGTGGTAGGAAGAGTGGAGGAGTTCAGTAATTAGCTGAAGGTGGGGTAGGCTTCCCTGAAAAGATAGGTTTTCAGAGTGCGCCTAAAGGTGAGGAGAGTAGATGATAGTCTGGTGGATTGGGGTAGGGAGTTCCAGAGGATGGGGGAAGCCCTGGAGAAGTCCTGGAGATGGGCATGGGAGGAGGAGACCAGGGAACTAGAGAGTAGGAGGTCTTGTGAGGAGCGGAGAGTACGTTTTGGGTGGTATTTGGATGCCAGATCGATGATGTAGTTTGGGGTAGTGTTATGAACAGCTTTATACGTCAATGTTAGCATTTTCAATTTTATCCGTTGGGTAATCGGAAGCCAGTGGAGGGATTGGCAGAGGGGGGTGGAGGATACGGAGCGGTTAGTAAGGCGGATGAGTCTGGCCGTAGCATTCAAGATAGACTGAAGCGGGGATAGTATGCGGTGAGGTAAACAGATGAGGAGGGAGTTACAGTAGTCAAGTTGTGATATAATGAGGGAGTGAATGAGTTGCTTAGTGGTTTCCGTGGTTAGAAACGGACATATTTTGGAGATGTTGCGGAGGTGAAGTCTAAATGAGTTTGTCAGGGAATGGACCTGGGGTTGGAAGGATAGATTGGAGTCTAAGATGACACCTAGTACTCTGGCTTGATGGGAGGGACTGATGGTGGTATTGTTGGTCTTGACGGAGAAGTCGGGGGGGCGCGGGCTGAGGGGAAAACTAGGAGCTCAGTTTTGGCAAGATTTAGTTTGAGGAAGTGGAGTGACATCCAATCCGATATGTCGCTCAGTAGGCTTGTGATACAGGTGGAGACTGAAGGGGTGAGCTGAGGGGTAGAGAGATAGATTTGCTTGTCGTTGGCATAGAAATGGTAGTTGAAGCCGTGAGAGTGTATCAATTGGCCAAGGGAGGAGGTGTAGATGGAGAAGAGAAGGTGCCCAAGGATAGAACCTTCAGGGACCCCAACAGAGAGGGGGAGTGAAGAGGAGGTGGCAGCATTATAGGTAACACTGAAGGACGCTGTGATAGATAGGAAGAGAGCCAGGAGAGAGGCCAAGAGAGTGTGGTTTTTTGAGGAGGAGGGGGTGGTCGACCTTGTCAAAAGCCGCAGAGAGGTCGAGGAGTAGGATCACTGAATAGTGGCCATTAGCTTTGGCGGTTAGCAGGTCGTTGGTGAGTTTGAGTAGGGCAGTTTCGGTGGAGTGTAGGGGGCGGAAGCCAGACTGTAGGGGATCAAGGAGGTTGTTGTCAGTGAGGTGGGAACTCAGGCGATTATAGACTAAGCGCTCTAGGAGTTTGGATGTAAATGGCAGCTGGGAGATGGGTCTAAGGTTGTTCAGATCGGTGGGATCCAGGGAGGGCTTTTTAAGTATGGGAGTGATGTGCGTGTGTTTTAGAGGGGAGGGGAATGTGCCAGTAGAGAGGGAAAGATTAAAGATGTGTGTGAGGGAGCGTAGGATGGAGGAAGAGGGTGATCATAGGAGTAGTGAGGGGACAGAGTCAAGGGGGCAGGTGGTGAGGCGGGCTTCAGAGAAGACCTTAGTGACCTCTTCAGTGGTAGCGAAGTCGAAGGAGTGGAGTGTTGAGGGGGTTTTAGTGTGAGGGATGCTAGGTGGGGTGGAAGTCTGGGCAGTGGCGAGGTCGAAGGAGTGGAGTTTTGAGGGAGTTTTAGTGTGAGTGATGCTAGGTGGGGTGGAAGTCTGAGCAATGGCAATGTCCCTACAAATTGCATTGATCTTGTTTTCGAAGTGGTTAGCAATCTCGTAGACGGTGAGTGAGGTATTGGGTGGAGGTGGGGGCGGAGAGAGTAGAGTGTTAAAAGAAGAGCCGGCGAGGACTGGAGGAGAAGGTATTAATGAGGGTAACAAAGTAGGCTTGCTTGGCAACGTGATGGGAGGAAGTGAAGGTTAGGAAGGCAGATTTATATCGGGTGAACGCTTTTTGGGATCTGGTTTTGCGCCATAATCGTTCTAGCGCAGGACTGCGTCGTTTGAGATTTTTGCCATGGTCAGTCTGCCAGGGTTGTAACGGTCGGGGTCTAATGCTTCGTGTTGTTGTGGGTGCTAGCTAGTCTAGAGTGGCTGATAGTGAGCTGTTATAAACAGTAGTGGCCAGGTCAGGGCAAGACATCTCTGCATTTTCACCCAGTACATTTTTTGAAAAGGGTCAGGGACTTTTTTTAACGCAAAAAGTTTCGGTTTTGGTGACTTCAATGGAAATGCTACAGAAAAGCATGTAGTGTGTTTTTACTGCATTTTTGCTGCATTTTACACGTTTTTGATGCATTTTTAAATCTGTCTAGCATCAAGAAAAATAAAAAAACACATCAAAAACACTGCAAAAACGCATCAAAAATGCAGGTGCAAAAACGCAACACAAAACACAATGCAGAAATGGGTCAAACACAAACTGCATAGGTGTGAACCTAGCCTTAGGTCAGGGGTGTCAAACTGGTGGCCCTCCAGCTGTTGAGAAACTATAAGCCCCATCATGCCTGTGCCTTTGAGAGTCATGCTTGTAACTGTCAGTCTTGCAATGCCTCATGGGACTTGTAGTTTGGCAACAGTTGGAGGGCTGCCAGTTTGATACCCGTGCCTTAGGGTTTCTACATTCTGTATGAAGTAGTAAAGAAGACATCTTTGGACAGCAGCATTGTCAGTCTGTTGGGAGGGAAGTGTTAGACTAGTAGACTTAGATGGACTTGACTAACAAATTAAAGATGACCTTTTTTCCTTTTTAAATAAAGGTTTTACATAAATGAATACAAGCTGACCCATGTAAGCTCTCCGGTCAGTGGTAAATGGTTTGTCTCAACCCTTTAACTGCTACTTTGTCTGGACAGTTTGGTCTGTTAAAGTGAATTACCCACTTACTGGCTGTGTTTAAATTTGAAAAAAAAAAATGCCAACTTTGTACTTTGAGGAACCTTTAGAGGGGTCTGAGGAATTTTGTTTTTAACCACTTCAATACCAGACACTTTTACCCCCTTCCTGCCAAGGCCACTTTTCAGCTTTCAGGACTGTCATAATTTGAATGACAATTGCCCAGTCATGCAACACTATACCTATATGAAATTTGTATAACTTTTGTTCACACAAATAGAGCTTTTTTGGTGGTATTTAGTCACCACTGGGGGGTTTATTTTTTTGCTTAATAAATTAAAAAAAGGCAAACAATTTTGAAAAAAGCAAGTTTTTCTTCATTTCTGGTATAAAATTTTGGAAATAATCTTTCTTCATACATTTAGGCAAAAATGTATTTCTTCAGTGAAAATAATGCAAATCAGTGTATATTATTTGTCTGTAGGACAGTTAAAGAGTGCACAAACTAATACTGATCTAATTTCTTGAGGCCCAAAAATGTCAGAACAGTACAAATATCCCCAAAATAACCACTTTTTTGAAACTAGACAGTCCAAGGTATTTAGTAAGAGGCATGGTGCGTTTTTTGGAACTTTTTGGTAAAGTTGTAAATTGTTTGGTTTTTTTTCCGCTTTTTCTACATACTATAACCAGTGCAGAATGGCATCATCACAGAACTGGTGTAGTGGTCAGCAGGGACACGTATGACAATATGTTAAAAAAAAAATTATATTTATTTCAGATTTTAGATTTTATTTAATTTTTTTTTCCTTTTTTTTTAAATTTTTTACATACTGTGACAAAAGCAATACCATAGTAACTCTGTACTACTCTAGGGAGCTGATGAATATTTTTTTTTCACACTATGATTGCTAATAACAGAGAATTTCACTGCTATAAGCAAGCATTTTTACTGAATGAAATAGATTAATTCAGTGCGTATTGTTGTGATTAATTTTAATTGGCCACAGCTGATCACATGGCACAGATGGGCTGTGATTGATTCTGTCTGTACCAGGTGATCACTGTGACCAATCACAGCCAGCAACACAATTGTACACAATGAATGGCATGAATCAAAGCCATTCATTGTTTACAATTAACATGTGATCTGCTGTGATTGGTCACAGTGATCACATGATACCTGCAACAGGCTGGTACACAGATCAGTCATCCGCTGTTTCCAGTGAACACAGTGGGTGACAGATTGCACCAGAGCACAGTCTGCCGGCTCACATGAGGCATGTTCTGGGGAGGATGTCATATGACGTCCACTCAGGATAATAGGGCTCCTGCCATCATTTTACAATGGCCAGAGTGGGAACCAGTCAAAGATTCCAGCAAGATAGGGACCCCAGAAAATCCATACCTGACCTTTGGGATTTTGTATGGATTTTAAGGGGGACCAAATGAAAAAAAAAGTGTGAGGTCCCCCTTAAAACCCATTGTAAACCCCTAATCCGAGCATTCAGCCTGACTGACCAGGAAAAGGGAATATGTATGCGCCCTCTCCTCCTGAATCATACTAGGTCATATGCCCTCAACATGGAGTGTGCCTTGCCAGGGAGTCTCCCCCAAAGCACATACCAGAAACTTTGAGCCTAATATGGATTTTAAGGGAATAAATATCCATACCAGACCCTTTATCTAACTTGTCTGACTGTCCCCCACCCTGAACCATACAAACCACATGCCCTCATCATGGGTGGTGCTTTGTCAGGGTGAAAACCCTGGCAAAGCACCTTATCCCAATGTTGATGAGGACAAGGACCTCTTTCCCACAACTCTTTTCAGTGGTTATTGGAATCTGGGCTGGCGGCTTACCAAAATCTGGAAGCCCCCTTAAATAAAAAGGGGGTCCCCAGATACTGTCCCCCTACATGAATGAGTATACGATACATAGTACTCCTACTCATTCACAAAATAAATGTCACCTTGAAATAGACACCCAAAGATTTGACCCTTTTATAAAAAATAAAAATAAAAATCCTGCAATAAAGTATTTCATTGTAAATCCATCGTTAATCATGATGTCTGCCAAACACTGACTCTCCAGAAAAAAAACAATGACCCAGGGCACACAACCCATCCTGACACCATTCACAGCTGAGTGAGAACTCCCTGAGCTGTCATCAGCTATATAAGGGAAAAGGCAGGAATAGTTTTTACATCATTGCCAACATATGGCCAGTGGCACCTTTGCTTATGTGACAGGGATTTCCTTAGGAATCAGCGGGAAGCTATCATATATAGAAGCAGTAGAAATACCATTTCTTTATAAGATGCTCAGCTCCCGCTGAACAGGATCAGATTGACAAAGTTTGGGCATTTGTCCAAACATCCGAACAGCCACAGTTCATTCTGAACTGAGGTTTTGGACTGAACTATCAGTTTACCTTTAGTGAGCAGATATGTTTGGGGAAGACATCCCAGATGCCCTATAGCACAAAACTTTATTCTTTGTTTAGTCAGTGTGGTTCTCAGCAGTTCAGCACTACGATCATTTACAGCAAGTACCACTTTTCAGCCACTAAGCATATTGCAAAATTAAATAGAAGAGGCATGTTGCCATGGTCCAAAGGTACCTTTACAGGTAGTCATCAGTTCAAAAGTCCTGAATTACGTCCTGCTATGAAAAAGCCTTAATATTCACAGAAAGGTTGTAAGGTATTTGGAGTAGCTCAACGTACAAAGTGTGTTAGAGTAGCTTGGTGACAGAAAGCATTGGTATTATGGATTCTCAAAGTCTTGTGGGTATTCAGGATTCTACTAATAATTTTCTCACTGATGAAACACTAACCTTTGCATTGGCGGTCTTTTGAGGAGGAGGAGGGAGTTTATGGGTTGGGTTGAAGGAATGCAAGCCAAGGAACTATAGGAAAACAATTGGTAAACAGAGTTTGTAGGAGTTTGAGTTCTTTGGTTTAAAATCTACAGGCAAGTCCTATGCAGGGCTAAGACTGTATCATTAAGATAAGAATATAGATGTGCCAATCTAGATGGAATCATGTACCATCTGGTGAGAAACGTAAATGCTGATTAGGCTAAGGTTATGTTAAAGGAACACGAGGTGACTGTGGATTGAATTTGTAACCAATCTTCCTTGCTCATAGTGTTACGTTTCTTTTTTAAATATGGAATTATAATAAACAAAAGTCCACCATTTAGTTGTTAATGAAATAAATAGTAGCTTTCACAAAGTGATGCACATTACGAATCTGTAAGCATATGGGCATACATGTCTAACAAAACTAGAAGAAAAGTATGTGAATTAAAATCTTCCCTCTGAACAAGTCCAATATAGCTACAACGTAGCATTGGATAAAGAATACTGACATTTAAAGTGAAGCATTTGTTCGCAAAGGAGCCAACCAACATTGTTATTGAACATTTTAAAAGTGAACAAATTGTAGGCCAGAGGTCTTATATTTTGTAGCAAACCAACTTTCATTGATACTACCTACATGTCTGAGCTTTTTAGCAGCCATTTGTAAAAAGGCCTGTGATGTGTGATTGATGACTTAAATACTTCATCAATCAATGCTTTAGCCAATGTGTTGCTCAGTGATTGGTGGAAAATGCAAGCCATCCATCTTATACTATAGTCTGATCTCTATTCTTTTCAGGTATTGCTAATTTCAGTTTCTGTACAGAAGCAGCCGCTGGAGGGCAAGTCCTAAAAGTATACCTATAGAGCAATCTCTTTAAAGGTCGTAACTACTAAATGCTGGCTGACCAACTTCAGTTCAGTACAGTGAGTTTTCACAATGACCTGTACTTGATGCTAGCTCTAATCACTGAACTTTTACAGTTTATATTAGAAAATTTGCTAGAGAAAATATCAGTACAGTAAATTAAAACAAATAACATCAAATGGTGATTTTATGAAATATATTATAAATAACTTTTCTAATGAAAGCTTTAAATCCAGTATCAAATATCAAATGTGTTAATGCTCAGTTTAGAAAATGATGATTATGCAAAAGCCAAGCATAACATATTCTTTAATATATATATATATATATATACAGTATATACCAGCCATGTATAGTATCCTTATTAGAACATTTGCTTTTTTATGGGTCTAATTAACAATGTTTTCATCAAGATTACCAAAGTTTCAAACACTTTCTTACTCTAGATTCTTAGATTAAAATGAGAGAATCTTGGGTGAAAGCTGGGTGAATCTTGTGTGAAAACATTGTTGCATAGACCCTTTAGTTTCTTAGTTTGCTTCCTTATTCGTAATCATATTTGGGCAGCATTTGTAGAATTAAAGCTCAGGGCAAAGAAATGTAATGAGCTATGCATAGAAGATGTCTTGGCTTACCTGAAATAAAGTGCAAGTTATTTTAGAAAGAAAAGTTGATATCTCAGTCCTGGGACTGCCTTTTCCTAGGTCCTTTAATTCTGCAATCAGAGCCCTGCCTTCCAGGCACAGTATGTCACAATATTCGAAAACAGGGGGTTACACCATACATGTCAGGAATGGTCTTATCTCTGGTAGTGCTGGGGCTTACCTGCCTTGTGGGCTGCAGTACCAGTGCTGGCCAGCGGGTGCTCTCAGCAGCCAGTGTCTCACTCCTGCAATCAGGCCATCACCTGATGCTGATTGCAGGAGGTGTATTTAAGCAGTACCAGGCCTGCAGTCAGTGCCTTGGTGTATTGCTCCCTTGTGCCCTGTATCCTGATCCTGTATCCTGCCTGCCTGGCTCTCTGCTTTGATCATGACTCCGCATGAACTCTGCCTGTACCGACCTCGGCTACTCCTGACCACTCTCCTGCCTGCTCCTTGTACCTTGTCTGCCCATTAGCTACCGATCCGGCATGCCCAACTACGTTTGGTGTTGTACATATTGTTATCTGTTGGAGGTTTGGTTTTGTTTGCACTGTGTTTATGTTTAGCCCTGCACTGCGTTTATGTATTGTTTAGCTTTTAATAAATTGTATTGTTTTATACTATACCTGAAGTCTGCATTTCCCTGTGTCGGTCCACACATTTCTGGTCAGACGTGACAATACATAACATTTATTTAAATGCCCATCACACAAAAACGTTTGGTTACAGTTTTGGGCAACAAGCCCTTTGTCAGGTCAAGAAAGGCAGATGCATACTAATAAATCAGCATTCACATATACAGTATATAACAGGGCTTGAAAAAGCTGCTCGCCCGCTTGCCAAATGCGAGGAGAAATTCCTCTGTGGCGAGCGGCTAGCAGCGAGCACAGATGAAGCATGGAGCGACTGCACCTGCGCTCCAAGCTTCATTGTTAAGCCGAGTTCCGCTTTACAACTTCCGGTTTCCGGCTTCTGCGGCACCACCGCTGAGGGGACAGATGCAGGAGAGGTCCGCTCTCCTCCGCTGAGAGGAGACATCCTCTCCATCGCCGTGGGGGACTCGGAGGGACTAGGAGTAAGTACTGTATACATGACATATTACTATAATGGAGTACAGGGGAGCTGGGATATACATTACTCAGTAATGTATATCCCAGCTCCCCTGTACTCCATTATAGTGATATGACATGTATACAGTAATGTATATCCCAGCTCCCCTGTACTCCATTATAGTGATATGACATGTATACAGTAATGTATATCCCAGCTCCCCTGTACTCCATTATAGTGATGACATGTATACAGTAATGATTACTGTATGCATGACATATTACTATAATGGAGTACAGGGGAGCTGGGATATACATTACTGTATACAGGTCATATCACTATAATGGAGTACAGAGGAGCTGGGATATACATTACTGTATACATGTCATATTACTATAATGCAGTACAGGGGAGCTGGGATATACATTACTGTGTACAGTTTTATATTTTGGACTCTTTATTCTAAATAAAAATGTAATTTCATAAGCTGTAAGGGGGCGTGGTTGGGGGCGGGGTTGGGTAATGGTCTGGGGTGGGGTTGGAGGCGGACCTGGGCAAGGTTGGGTGCGGCAACTGGTGGAGAGTAAGGTTTGTGCCTGGCTAGGCGGTCTAGACTCGAAATTTTAAGCCCTGGTAAAAAATCTTTGAAAAGGGAGATCTATACTCAGAAGCATAAGCATAGAAAAACAAACAAAAGCATAAAACAACACATACTGTGTACACATATCAATCCAATTATAAATATAAATCAAAGTCACAATTCAAATCAAGTGGATGCACTGTCTTTAATTTGTGAACCAAACGTCTTTCCTCTTTTTAAGAAGCAATTTCCTATAGCCTTCTTTTTTAAGCTTAGGCACTTGCAAAAGTGCACAGACTATTTGCCTTTAGTAAATCAACCCCACTGATGCCATGACAAAGGCTGTTTCACTTGTTTATTCCTGATCACATTCTGTATGTATGTGGTATATGTGGTATACCTCTTACTTTTCAAATATTTTGATTGTATAGTCTATGGTAAAAAAAAAGGTTCTTTGAATTGACTAAATTATACTGATTGAAGCTGATTATTGCTGGTCTTAGTAGTGTATATGTAGTATATACACTATATTGGCAAAAGTATTGGGACGCCTGCCTTTACACGGACATAAACTTTAATGCCATCCCGGTCTTAGTTCGTAAGGTTCATTATTGAGCTGGCCCACACTTTGCAACTATAACAGCTTCAACTCTTCTGGGAAGGCTGTCCACAAGGTTTAGGAGTGTGTCTATGTGAATGTTTGACCGTTCTTCCAGAAGCGCATTTGTGAGGTCAGACACTGATGTTGGATGAAAAGGCCTGGCTCGCAGTCTCTGCTCCAATTTATCCCAAAGGTGTTCTGTTAGGTTGAGGTCTCCACTGCTGTAGAGTCCAGTGGTAGCGTGCCTCACACCACTGCATCCAACGCTTTTTATTGCACTTGGTGAGGTAAGGCTTGGATACAGGTGCCCGGCCATGGAAACCCATTCGAGAGGCTCTCTATGCACTGTTGTTGTGCTAATCTGAGGGCCACATGAAGTTTGGAGGTCTTTAGCTATTGACTTTGCAGACAGTTGGCAACCTCTGTGAACTGTGCACTTCAGCATGCACTAACCCCGCTCTGTAAATTTACATGGCCTACCACTTCGTGGCTGAGTTGCTGTTGTTCCCAGTTGCTTCCACTTTTTTATAATACCACTAAAAGTTGACTGTGGAATATTTAGTAGTAAAGGAATTTCAGGGATAGACTTATTGCACAAGTGGCAACCTATCACAGTACCATGTTTGAATTCCCTGAGCTCCTGAGAGCAACCCATTCTTTCACAAATGTTTACAGAAGCAGTCTGCATGCCTAGGTGCTTGATTTATACACCTGTGGCCATGCAGATGATTGGAACACCTGAATCCAATGATTTGTAGGGGTGTCCCAATACTTTTGGCAATATAGTATATGTGAGTGCTGATGTATTAGTATGTATCTGTCTCTCTTGGCCTAAGAAAGAACTAATTGTCAAAAACTGTGGCCAAACTTTAAATAAACTTTATGTATCCTGCAAACACCAGTTCTGGAATCTTGACACAGTATATATATATATATATATATATGTGTGTGTGTGTGTGTGTGTGTGTGTAATAAGGAAGGCCTATTTTACAACTCTGCTTACAGTTCCTGATAGGGTGGACAGGTGGCACAAGAGCACAGAGTGGCACAAGTGCCTGTAGGTGTTGCTATTAGCAGAGACTAGCAGAGTGTTCAAGCCAGAGCAGAAGGAGGCCGACAATGGACCACAGCAGAATGGACTGGCAGGGTGACGGCAGGGAAGTAGCAGGCTGGAACTGGCAGGTACTGTCTGGTAACTGACAGGTGATGAGAAGGTACTGGCTGGTAGCGGGTAGGTGGTTGGAGCAGATTGCTAGGCAGCAGGTATGGGAACAATGGAGTCAGACATGCCAAAACTGGTAATCAATCTCGATCAGGTACAAGTGCATAGACAAAAGCATGGTCAGGGTGCAGGCATTCATTTTTATAAATAATAATAAAACTCGTTATTTTTGGCTGTAGTTATGCTTTAAGGTGGGATTTCTGATGGAAAAACAGTGGACTATGCCTATGCAATGTATGTCATCACAGCCACTTGTAGTCATTATTGGAACAGTGTGGGACAGGGTGACAAATCAGGAAAAAACTGGGACAAAAAAATTCTCAGATTTTCATGGCAGGAACACAGAGCAGGGTCAGGATCTAGTTGGATCATACACTGAGAGATAATAATCCAAGACTAGGGATGAGGTTTGGGTTCATCCCAATGTAGGGTCCAACACAAATTTTGCACGTTCAGTGTTCACAAGCTGGCTGAACTATTTGTCTAGTTCAACAGCACCAAACATCCAAGAACCACCAAAGACCAAGTCATTTATTTATTGTTGGTATTACTACCCTCAAAAAAAATTTCCACTGTGCAGGCTTAGCAAGCACAATCATGCTGCCTGCCAGCTTGTAAACAAGCTGGCAGGCATTCCACGAGACATAATTGACCAAGTATTGTCATGAGCACAGTCAGACAGCTCCCAAACCTTTTGTTTATATTCAACTGGGAGGTGTCATGGGTGACAGAGTCCATCGGGATCACATTGTTATGCACAGTCACCATTTTCTCTTCCTCTGGGATCCCAAAATATAAATTCCCCTGGCAGGATACCCCCCAATATTGCAAGTTTCTGGCCTGGCATGTGGCCTGTTATGGTTCAGGAAGGGGGCCACATGTTTGCTGCGATCCTTTTTTGGTTGGCCAAGCTGCATACTCTGGTATAGGTCCGGTATGGATTTTGGGTGGAATCTCACACTTCTTTTTCCTTAAGGGTCTGTAATGGTAATTTCCAGGGAACCCCATGCTGTTTTCTTTTTTGGGAGGGGGGGGGTTGCATGATGTCTTCATTGACATCTATAGCAGACCCTCATTGAGGATAAGGGTCTGGCATAGATGAAAGTATTCCCCAGGAGGCTTTGTTTGAAAATAGAATAAGTGGACAGAAAATGTTATTTGCTGAGGATTTTAATTGATTTTTTTTTCATTATTCATAAATGTAAATTTTTCTGTAGTACATTGTATCATAGAGATGCACCAGCTCATAAACAGGTTTAGAGAACCCTAGGTATGTTATTTAAAAAAATGTTTAATGTTTCACTTTAAGCATTACTAAACTCCCTGTTGCTTCCAAATGGTATTAGAAAAACAAAAGTGTGCAATGGTACATGTCCCCCAGGAAAGTGCCCAGCTCCCTATTACTTTTGTTTGACAACCCCTTGCCTATTAACATTTAAAATGACCAGAAACAATTTTAAAGATTCAGTTCCCATTGACTTCAATGGCATTGAGCTTGACATGCTGCACAGTTCAGCAAGCCTTCCTTTAACCAAACCCAAGTATATTCAGCTCATCCCTATCAAAAATAGGAGGCAGAGAGTTAACAAACAGGCCAAGATCAGTAAAGAAGCAAATAAACAGATATGGAAGTCAGGAATCTAGATTAGAACCTAAACATACACAGCAAAGGAGCTCCAGGTGAGTAGTGTGAATCATCCACTGACCTTTAGAGTGAAGGTGCTCGCACAGCTTGTCTGTAGGACTACAAGGCAAAAAATGTCCAGAATACACTGCACTCTTCAATTTTTATTGATTGTCAGTAAAATCCATATCACAGACAGTGTCAGGGACAAAGAGGTTAACACGTTAGATGCTGAAAACTAGTGCTTATTATGAATAAGCGCTAGTTGTCAGCGTGTAGCGTGTTAACCTCTTTGTCTCTGACACTGTCTGTGATATAGATTTTACTGACAATCAATAAAAATTGAAGAGTGTAGCAGATTCCGAACATTTTTTACCTTTTAGAACCAAAACATATACACTATATTGCCAAAAATATTGGGACATCCCTCCAAATCCTTGGATTTAGGTGTTCCAATCACCTCCATGGCCACAGGTGTATAAAATCAAGCACCTAGGCATGCAAACTGCTTCTACAAATAATCATGTGTGGGAATCTGATGGACATTCTGGGTTTGGCGGTTGCCAGGAGAACGCCTGACTGCATTGTGCCAAGTGTAAAGTTTGGCGGAGGGGGGATTATGGTGTGGGATTGTTCTCCAAGAGTTAGGCTTGGCTCCTTAGTCCCAGTGAAGGGAACTCTTAAGGCGTCAGCATACCAAGACATTTTGGACAATTTCATGCTCCCAACTTTGTGGGAACAGTTTAGGGATGATCCCTTCCTGTTCCAACATGACTGCACACCAGTGCACAAAACAAAGTCCATAAATACATGGATGCGTGAGTTTGGGGTGGAGAAACTTGACTGGCCTGCACAGAGTCCTGACCTCAACCCAATGGAACACTTTTGGGAGGAATTAGAGTGGAGACTGCAAGCTAGGTCTTCTCGTCCAACATCAGTGCCTGACCTCACAAATGTGCTTCTGGAAGAATGGTCAAACATTCCATAGACACACTCCTAAACCTTGTGGACAGCCTTCCCAGAATATTTGAAGCTGTTATAGCTGCAAAGGGTGGGCCAGCTCAATATCAAACCCTACAGACTAAGACTGGGATGCCATTAAATTTCATGTAAAAAAAAAATAAATTATTAATGTGCTTGTAAAAGCAGGAATCTCGATACTTTTGGCAAGATAGTGTATTTAGCTCTCTCTTCTTTACAGCCTTTAAAAACAACCATTTTACACAGCATCTCTTAACAGCAGAAAGCAGAGGGTGGAAATCTGATGAAGCACACACTGCAGAGCTAGAGCACAGAGCTCTGTGAAATCTGATAGCTGCATGAGATGAGGCTCATAAAGAAATACTCAGATCTGAGCCTATGAGCTGCCTGCTGCCATCTCCTGGGAGGCTGAGGTGTCAGATTAGAGATTGGAGAACAATCAGACTCATTGCTTTGGATTCAAGCTAATACACACTATAGAGGAATGTGCTTTGTTTATGTTTCATGTCTTACAACCACTTTAACCCTTTGAGGACCATAAGATTACGGAACTCCAAAAGAATCAATTTTTTGTTTTTAAAGTTTGTACACTTCAGTTGCTGTAACTAAGCCATTTCATGAAATAATTGGCAAAAAGCTAGATCCATTTGTTGATAAGAACTAATATTTTGACTCAAACCAAAAAAAAAAAAGTATTTTAAGTTCTTAATCAGATGATACAGGCAATTAAAAACATGGGACAAATACATCCCTTGGTCCTCAAAGGGTTAAGGCATTCCCCAAGTACCGTATATACTCGAGTATAAGCCGAGTTTTTCAGCACATTTTTTGTGCTGAAAAACGGCCTCCTCGGCTTATACTCGAGTCAACGTCTGCAGGGGGGGCGCGAGGCTCCGTCAAGGGGGGCGCGTACAGGGGTGGGCAGAGGGCTGCTGTCTCTTACCTGGCTCCCACGATGATCCATCCAGGAAGCGCTGCTCCTTCCGTCACTCCGGCCACTCCCTCACTCCTGCCGCTCGGCTCTGCCTCCTCACCGGTGATTGGCCGCCAGAACTGTAGCTCAGGAAAGGTACACAGGCGGCCAATCACGGGCAAGGAGGCGGAGCCGAGCGGACCCGCGAAAATCGAGTGAGGGAAAAGCCAGTAAGTGTGCAGTGCAGAGGTGCTGCTGCAACCACATATGCTGGCTGCAGCAGCACCATACTGCAACAGGGGTCAGCAAGTGTCATTGGTGTCAGTGGGAGGAATAGTGCCGCATCATTGGTGTCACTGATACTAATGATGGGGCATTATTCCTCCCACTGACACCAACGATGGGGCACTATTCCTCCCACTGACACCAATGATGGGGCACTATTCCTCCCACTGATACTAATGATGGGGCATTATTCCTCCCACTGACACCAACGATGGGGCACTATTCCTCCCACTGACACCAATGATGGGGCACTATTCCTCCCACTGACACCAATGATGGGGCACTATTCCTCCCACTGACACCAATGATGGGGCACTATTCCTCCCACTGATACCAATGATGGGGCACTATTCCTCCCACTGACACCAATGATGGGGCACTATTCCTCCCACTGATACCAATGATGGGGCACTATTCCTCCCACTGACACCAATGAAGGGGCACTATTCCTCCCACTGACACCAATGATGGGGCACTATTTCTCCCACTGATACTAATGATGGGGCTTATACTCGAGTCAATAGTTTTTCCCAGTTTTTTGTGGTAAAATTAGGTACCTCGGCTTATATTCGGGTCGGCTTATACTCGAGTATATACGGTATGTTTTAGTAAGGTAAGTAAAGATTTGAGTATTTTCATCATTGCCCTCAAGGCCTCCCCCCACTGTACAGTGTTTAAAAAAAAGGATCTAATGCATTAGTAAATGTTCCCCGTAGCAGTGGCCAACTTCCCATGCCTTTTAACAGCAGTTTGCCCAAAAACTCTAACCACTGGCAGAATGTAATTACAGAATTGCCCTCTTCACAATTCAATGGGATTTGGTGCTATATTTAGGTTCCTCATATTTAAAAAAAATCAGCAAATTAAACGTGGTCCGATTGAGCCATTTTTAATCTGCATAAATATCTCAAAACATTTACTTTTTTTTTAAATATTTCAATTTGTATTTTTTTCAATACATTTTTTCAAAACTTATTTTTTAAAATATGTATAGTGGAAATATTTAAGAGGACCAAAAACAAAAACATACAAAAGTAAATGTCCAGATCATGCATTTTGCTCACAATAATTAGCCTCAATTCTCTGAAAATAAATGATTAGGTAAAAAGTAAGTCATAAAACAAAGAATTGTTAATACACACCAGAGAGTAGAGCTATAAGTGAGACAGATCATTAAAAATACATTACTTGTGTTAACAGGTGGGGAATTAAAAATGAAACATAGAAATTAATGTGTCATTGTTTAGCCTTCTTTGTGAACTACCTGCAGAGCGGAGAAAATAAGCAGTGGAAACTTGAGATGCACCTGTGGGGTTTTACAGGGTTTATGGTACAACAATTTATTCCTATGTGGCCTGGATCCTCCACACTGAGAGAAATGTTATGTTACAAAGACGAAGTGGAAATGAAGAGCTGTGTAATTATTAGTTTTGTTGCTAACAGATCAATCACTAGAGATGAACTGCTTACAAAGGTCATATATGACCTTTCAGTTGGAATTTAACTGGCACTGCAGTTGTGATTTGCTCACAGCAACAATCCCCTGCTGATTGTATTATAACAGTCTTGGCAGCATTAATAGGCGGTCCTGCATTCCATGTCGTTGGTACTCTTATAATTATGACAAATGACTAAATGTGTTATTTTCCAGCAAAGCAATAGCAGTCAAAAGGGTACTTAGAGTTTGTAAGAGGTGATAGCTGGTGTGGTTTTGAAAGCTTTTATTTTTGAATGCAGATTGAATCATACACGGCCACCCCACTGACAAGGGAAAGGCAGCCTGAACCCTTTTCACACCACATCTCGGCAATCAGTAGCTGCTGTGATGCCCCCTTCTTATTTTCACAGAAATTCAAGTGGTGTCCAGCTTTACAAATACTACTTGGAATAGATTGCAGGAACAATATTAAAGGTTTTGTTTCATCATATAACACAATAGAAACTTAGGTAAGCCAATGACAATACATTGTATTATGTGCTATTAACAGCAAATACTGAAAAAGGCTACCTTGTTCATTGCAAAGCAGTCATAATGCAAATTTACAGATATGGAAATTTGAAACATTATCTTAAATCAAAATCAAAAAGTTTTTTTTTTTTCCCAACAATAAACATTTGGCTTGTTGTGCAAAAAACAATAGTTGTATGTAATTATTTACATATTACATATTAAAGTTTATCATTTGAAGTGATCAATAGAACATTAAATACTTTGCATACATTTCTATTATTTAAAAATGTTCTTGGGAAACCAGAATAACCTATGGGGGTTATTTACTAAAACTGCATGGTGCAAAATCTGGTGCAAACTAATCAGCTTCCAGATATTATTGCCAAAGTTGAAGTTCAAAGCTGAGTGGCTACCATGCACAGCTACATCAGATTCTGAGTGCACCGGAATTAGTAAATCTCCACCTATGTGTCATTATTTTATATCATTGTCAGTGTGATAAACAACTAAGAATCTGATACAATTATTCTTATTTTATTCATAAATATTCAAAAAGCTGATTTAAAACTGCACAGAGTGTTTTTCAAGACCCCTCAATCATGCGCATACCATATATAATTAGCTTTCATTAAAAAATTAACGATTGAGCCACTGGTGAACTGAATCAACTTTTGAAAACCCCATTAGCTTTTCTGTTTAGGGTCTTATTCATAGTGAATCAACTTATGCTCTGTTACAGATACTGTCAGTAGCCAACTTGCAAAACATATTTCAACTGGATACCCAGCCATCTGGGATGAGGACATGTATAAACTGTTGTCAGGGATTTGGGTATCCTCTTCTTGCTTCTTAGTCTTCTCTTGGAAATTATTTTTCTCCTACTTTTGCTGCTGGTTGTGCTCCCTCAGCTGATTTTGATACTTTTTCAATCTCTTCAGTCTATGTGTCCTCCTTAACATCAGATTACTCTGCTGCCTGGTGCACCAAAACCCAGTTTATGCACAATTATGTGTGCCATGCCTGACCACACCATAAAATGTAGTAACTCAGAAACTTTTTTAAAGGCATCTCACTCTCCAGTTACCCATTTTTAGTTTCAAATGCTCATAGGTGTGATTTCATTCCTGAATGGTTGAGGTGCCACGTAACCAACTAAGTTCCTTTCAGGCAGCAAAGCGGTACCCAGGCAGAAATACAGCACCTACTACAGTTTACTACAATGTAAGCATTCATTTTATTTCACAAAGAGTTTTATTGGGTTTTTCAGAGTTTTACATGGATACAATGCATGGAAAATAAAGTGCAGAGCATCAAAACGAAGTACACGACATAAGAAGATTTTGGATACACTGGTAGAGGCAAATAATTCAGTGATACAAAATGGTAGTGATGTAGTTTGTAGCAGAAACGTCCAGTGCAGTGCACCAACCAACAAGTGTTGCTCTTTACAGTAGATAACGGGCACCCCAATATATGAAAAAGAGAAAAAGGGAAATCTAATAACCCTTTTGGTCCCTTTCACATGGGTGTTTCGTTTTTCTCATCAGTTTTTTTCAAAGAAAAAATGGATCAGTTTTACATAAATTTTTACTTCAGTTTTTATATCTGTTTTTACATCAGGTTTCCACATCCACTAGCAATGCAAAAATAGACCATTTGTCCATTTACATCCATTTCATCCGTTCTGATTTTTAACAGAACAAAAATGCAGACATGTTCCATTTAAAAAAATGGACCTGAACAGAAGTGAATGAAAAACTGATGTAAATGGACAACATCTGTTTCATACCTTAGATTGTACACCCCTTGAGGGTTAGGGACTGATGTGAATGTACAATATATATGTAAAGCACTGTGTAAATTGACAGCGCTATATAAGTACCTGAAATAAATAAATCTGTTTGCCCATAGAAATGCATTGCTGTCCATTTTTCTTCCATCTACAGATGGAACACCCATGTAAAAGGACTTGTAGGGTCCTTTCACAGAGGTGTTCTGTTTATTTCATCAGTTCAGTCACTTTTTTCAAAGAAAAATGGATTCAATTTACATCAGTTTTACATCAGTTTTATATAATTTTCACATAAATTTTTCATCAGTTATTATATCAGTTTTTTTACATCCACTACCAATACTGTTTACATCTGTTTTTCCAGAGAAATGCATTAATATCCATTTTTCATCCATCAACGGATGGATGAAAAACAGACAAACGGAACACCCGCGCCAAAGAGGCCTAACAAAAACATCATTATAAGGAAAGACAAAAGAAAAAGAGAAAGAGGTAGGTGTGACGAAAAGGAAATATAAAGAAATGAGAAATTAGCTTTCCTAAGAGTAAAGAGACTTGGGAGAAAGGAGCTGGGGGAATTCCTTCATGGTCCAGCCAGATTACAAACTCTGTGGGCTGTGAAATGCAGTCACACAGACAGCAGGGCACTGTCTATGTTCACCTGAGCATTATAAGTGATCCAGGGATCCCAGACTTTTAGGAACTTGCAATGGGTTTCACCTAGATTGAGCTTCTCATGCACCATAGATCCCATTAGCCTATGCTTTACTTGTGAAGTTAATAAATGGTTGTCTCCATGCTCTGACCAAGCTCTGCCAGGCAGCCAAAAACACAAACCCCACTTGCTGTTCTGCTTCCTCTGGTTAGGGACAGAATCGCCTCATGGAGTATGGCTTTCCAGGGTTATGGGCTAAAGAAACATTAAGAACAGACCTGATAATGGTATAAACCCATGTCCATAACCGGGACATCTTGGGCAGGACCACTAGATGTGGAATAAAGTGCCATGATCCCTACATCTGTGGAAGCACATGAGGGATACAGAAGGGTTGAACTTGGATAAGCGGTGAAAGTAGTTTATAAGCATTTTCTTTGGCAAAGATATTCCAAAATCAGGATTTCTGCCTAAATCAGTCTCACATAGGTAAATGGGTGCGCTGGTCAAGGAAGTGTATAGATCTGAGACTAGAATCTTTCTGGCAGTGATCTTCAAATGGTGTTAAATATTTAGGTGGCCCCTCATGGCATTGGAGTAAGCTATGAATATGATAATTGACTTGGATAAAACAAAATGCTCTTGTAAATACTGACTGAACCTAATGCTGTCAAGAGTGAGAAGTTTCTAAATGTATTTAACGCTTCTCCTATGCCACCATCCAATCATCATTGTGTTGTCATATGCAGGTGTATACTGAGTAGTATCTTAGATACCTGAAAGAGGCAAATGGGGGGGAGTAGTATACAGAAATATTTCACTGAGTCACATAGGTGTAGTTAAAGTGACAAGGAGGAATAGAAGATCTATAGCATGTGACAGGGAATGGTCCAAAGGAGGTTCTAGACTGGGAAAGGGGAACATTCAGCAGTTGCAAAATAAACCCATACCGGCATTTTGGAGAAAGCATGAAGAGAGACAAGGGGGGAAATCTGCACCAAAGTGTAGTAGGGCTTCAGGTATGGCACTGCCAGGCCTTCCTGTAGCCTACAAAGGTACAGTACAGAGGCCAATAGCCACAGCCTGCATCTTTGCCAGAAAAAACAGAGTAAGTTGCGTTGCTCAATTCTCAAAATGTGTTTCAGGATGGCAACAGGTAGTTCCCAGCAGTAGTAAAGGAGTTTCGGCAAATAGGTCATGTGGAGGGCTTTTATCCTGCCAAACCAGGAGACCTGTAAGGGAGCCCAAGGCACTGGGAGTCATGCCAGTTCTTTGAAGAGAGAAAGAAAGCTTACTTGATACAGGGAGTCAAAGGAAGAAGTCAAGGGAATCCCAAGGTACGTGAGAGAAGCTGACCAAGAAAAGTTATATTATTATTATTTTTATTATTATACAGGATTTATATAGCGCCAACAGTTTGCACAGCACTTTACAAAATTAAGGTAGATATTATGGTTACACTACAATTTGCTACAAGAGGAAACAGAGGGCCCTGCTCGTTAGAGCTTACAATCTAGGAGGAAGGGTTGAGTTATACAAAAGGTAATAGCTGTGGGGGGGGGGGGGGATGAGCTGATGGAGGAAATTAAATGCAGTTTACTAGTTAGAAGCAGGGTAGGCTTCTTTAAAGAGAAAGGTTTTCAGGTTTTTTCATATTTATCTTGGAGCACCCTAAATTCCTCTGGTGTCATGGAAAGATTAATAGCCTTGGCTTTGTTGACTTTTAGGTGCTGTAGTTGCTGACATTCTGAGATCTTCTTAAATTGGTTAGGCAAAGAGGTATGAGATGAGGAAACAGCAATATATAATTGGTAAAGAGCATCATTTTATGGTGCTCAACTGCCAGGCCCATAACCCAGAAATCCGAATGGCCTTGAATGGCAGTGACCAGGGGATGGTGCTAAGATAAACAGGATGGAGAAGATGGGGTAGCCCTGCCTCATACCCAATGAACCCGAAAAAGGCCAGAGGCAAAAAACTTTGCTAAATACCCATCATCAAAGTTCATAGAATATATAATCCCATGAGATAGTGTAAAAGGTATTAAGGACATTGAAGGATAGCAACATGGCTGGATTAGAATGAAATTTAGCAAAGTGAATGAGATCTATAGCTCTGTGAATGTTGTCCTTGGTGCCCTGCAAGGGAATGAACCCTGCTTGGTCTTTTTGAATCAGCTTTCCTAAAAAGGAGTTGAACCTGGTGTCCATAATTTTCACTAAAATTTTCATCTCATAATTTTGAAGAGACATGAGGTGAAAGTTAGACCAGGTATGGGGGTCTGTGCCAGGTTTCAGGATCATAACCACATTAGCCTTAAGGGATTCATGTGGGAATGGGTGGCCAGTTTTCAGATAGTTGAAAACTGATTGTAGGTGGGGAATGAGAAGGAAAGAAAATTTTCTTTAGAAGAGGTTCATAAAACTGTCAGGTCCAGGTCCTTTACTTACGTTAAGACTGCGAACTGTGGCTGTATTTACTAGCGCAGTGACTCCAGCTTCCATAAAGTTCTGGTGTCTTACGGAGGTCAAGTTTATTGATAAAGGCCTGCTGGAAAGCAGTTCAGAGGCAGAATAAAAATGGGCCAAGTGATGGTGAAATGTAGCTGTGATTTCCTGTGGGTTGTTTGCTAAGGTATGTGGTGTGTATAGAGAGCTATAGGTTTATGGTGCGTCAAAAAACACTGTAAATGTTTTGCCAACATTTTAAGTGTTAATATTTGGGATATTGTATTAGGTGGATTTATTAGAAATTAGGGTTTTGTTACCAGGGTGTATTACTTTTAAGCCAATCAGAAAATACAAGCAGGTAAACTAAATAATCTTCTTTTCTCTTGACTATGTTTTGATGAAATCTACAGAATCTGAAATACTTACTGAGTATTTTAATTTCTTCATCAGCTATAATATTGGTTAAAGGATTTTACCAACTCTATATATTTTATCACTTGTGCCACTATACAAGACCCAATTCAAGCTTTTCAACCCAAAGGCATGAGGACATCTATTGGCAGAAGAGAAATACTGCCAAGGTAAGTATTACAGCTACAGCTGTTTTATTTGTTTTGAAAAGCTAGGGAACCAATAAAAGTTGCCTGGAGAAAATTAGGCCCCCACTTTGAAAGATCAGAAAAACCAACCTAGAATTCAGTTAATCCTAATAACTGAAAACTTGTTTTTATCAAATCTGAGGCCAGGATGTGGACAATAAAGTATGCATACATTCTTAAGAAACAGCAAATGTGCTTTAAAATAATTCTTACTAATCTCTGCAGTGACAGGCACTGTGGAGCAATCACAACAGAAGCACTAAAACCATTCAAAGTGTCAGCCCCCCACCCCAACTCCCAGAGCTCTGTGTTCACATTAGAAATGAAAAAGCTGGAAGAATTTCAAGTCACTGCTGGGAGGTGTGAGCACGGCAAGCTACAATGCCTAAAAGAATGATCTGAATGACCTCACTGATTCTGCTTTGAATTGTGAGGATGAATTTCTTCACAATGTTTGCAACTACTTACATAGATCACTGATAGCTTGTTTTAAAGCTCATTTGCTGCTAGGACTATGTAATTATTTTCATGTCCATACTATTATTGAACGTTCAATTTAAACTTTTTTAACTTTTCACATTTTTTATTTTGTTCACAAATTTTTGTTTATAGCACTGAAAGTTTGCAAAAGCACCACCCAAATTATATATATATATATATATATATATATATATATATATATATATATATATATGAAAAATTTTGTCAAATTGAAAGCTTTAATAAAAAATAATCCTCATTAGGTATACAAACATCCTTTCAACATTCTTACTAAATATAAAATATAAATGTGTAAGTTCTTAGATAACAAATATTTGGACACTTTAAATTGTGACTTTTTATGACAAAGCAAAATTAAAAATTAGCAAGGATTAAATTAGCCTAACCTTTATGGCAGGAGCAGTAAATGGGTTAATTTGACTTTTAAATTTTTGTTATTTTTTTTACTGTCACACAGTGACTGATAAGGTCCTCATCAGAGAGGCTAATGCCTTTTTTTGGAGGTTCACTTTGTTGAGACATCAAATAGTCCCCTGCTTTTACTCACTTGCCTTAGTGCTAGGATAAGGAGCATAAACCCTGAAATGTTCAGAAGTGAGCACTTTTGCTTTCAATCACTGCAAAGGAGATTATCCCAATCTGCTTTCCATATTGATCAGGTCTGCGGATGGCAGAGAGCAGAAAAACCACTAACTAAAGAAGGGTGATGTGACCAGAGCCTGTAGTGTCAGAAAGGTAAGCCAATCAGGCTTTGCGGAGTAGTTACACATTTTTAGAAACATAAAAAGTGAAGACAGAAAAAGACCGAATGATTCATCGAATCTGCCTGTTTGGTTTGTTTGTTTGTTTGTTTGTTTATTTGGGGGGTGATTGGTTTTTTTATTTTATTTTTTTGTGTTTTTGTTTTGTTTTTTTACTTTTTTGTCTGAGTATAGACATAAGCATGTTTGAAGCTATTTACTGTTACATAATTAGTGTGGTTGAAAACATACAAAAGTCAATCCAGGTCAACCATAAATAAAAATTATAATCCTATACTCACAGTTGATCCACAGGAAGGCAAAAAACCCAGCAAAGCTGTTGACTGGCTCACTACCTCTGCTGGTTTCAATCATGTCTCCCCTTTCCCTTCTTTCATTCCATACTGTACATGTTAAGTTTCTGGAGTTGCTCTTGATGTTTTATCCCCCAGACCTTTTACCATGCTTGTTACCCATCTCTGGACTTGTTCTATCTTATCAATATATTTTTGAACTGTAATTGAGATCTCCAGAACTGGACACAGAATTCTAAATGAGGTCTAACTAAAGATCTATATAGAGGAATCAGGACCTCCTTCCTCTTGCTGGTGATCCCTCTAGTGATGCATCCTAGAATTCTATTTGCTTTCCCCATTGCCTGGTTCCACTGTTTGCTCATTTTGCAATCATCTGAAATAAGTACCCCCAAATCCTTTTCCTCTGAAGTGCTGGCCAACAATGTACCCCCAATGTTGTACTCTGTCAGGGGATTCTTTTTCCCTAGGTGCATTATTTTACATGTATATTTTATGGCGGGAGCTTTTTTTTTATTAATGGTCAGGCACCTGGACACATTTAAACTGTAAGTTCATGGTCACTTAAGTGACCATGAACTTACAGCGTCAGGAAATGCAACTGATGTAAGCAGTGGCATCCCTAGGTGGGTGCGGGGGGTGCAAGCCACATCGGGTGACACTAATTGCACGGGGTGACACCCAGGGGCGCATCTCCCCCCAGGCAGAAGGGACAAGGGACCAGGGCTTGGCAGGTCGGGAAAGCTTGGCATGGTTCGGGCGGGAGGTAGGCTCAGGCGGAAGGCAGGTTTTAGGCAGGGGGGTGGGCTCAGCAAGTCTTGAGCAGGGAAGGTGGGTTCGGCTTATGCCATTCTGAATTAATGGCAAGCCGGCTGTCTTACCCTCTCTGTGCCTTCCCGGATCGCTGATTCCCTGCTGCACCCACTGACTTTGTTAAGATCCGGCAGGAAGCTCAAGTCCGGACTGACCATCGCAGCTATGCTCCGCCCACCTGGCCTCTCTGAAGCCAGCCAGTTGTCTATTCAATTCATTGCATAGGGCTGGAGGGCAGAGCCTAGAGGTCAGTGGACCATGAAGAGGGGGTGCAGGAGAGGAGACCATCACTGCATGTCAAGTATCAGTGTAGCCACAGACACCACGGACCCCAGACAAGTGCTCCATCACTTGTCAAATAGAGTCTCCATCTCTCTCTCTCTCTCTCTCTCTCTCCCTCTCTCTTCTTCCCCCCTTCTCTCTCTCTCCTTCACCCCCTCTCTCTCTTCTTCCCCCTCCCCCCCCTCTCTCTCCCCTCTCTCTCCTCCCCCTCTCTCTCTCTTCACCCCCGTCTCTCTCTTCTTCCTCCCCTCTCTTCTTTCCCCCTCTCTTTTCTTCCCCCCTCTCTCTTTTTTTCCTCCCCTCTCTCTTTTCTTCCCTCCTCTCTCTCTCTTCTTCCCTCCTCTCTCTCTTCTCCCCCCCCTCTCTCTCTTCTCCCCCACTTTTATCCCCCCCTCTCTCTTCACCCCCCCTCTCTCTCTTCTTCCCCTTCTTTCTCCCCCCCCTATTCTCCCCCCTCTCTCTTCCCCCTCTCTCTCTTCTTCCCTCTCCTCTCTTCTTCCCTCTCCTCTCTTCTTCCCTCCTCTCTCTCTCTCCCCCCTCTCTCTTCTTCCCCTACTCTCTCTTCTCCCCCCCTTTCTCTTCCTCCCCCCTCTCTCTCTTTCCCCCCTCTCTCCCCCCTCTCTCCTTCCACCCTCTCTCTCTTCTTTCCCCCCTATCTCTCTCCCCTCCCCCTCTTCGCCTCCCCCCTCTCTCTCTTCTCCCCCCTCTCTCTTTTCTCCCCCCCTCTCTCTCTTCTCCCCGTCTCTCTCTCTCTTCCCCCCTCTCCCTCTCTCCCCCCGCTCTCCCCCCTCTCCCCCCCTTTCTCTTCCCCTTCCCCCTTTCTCCCCCCCTCGCTCTCTCCCCCCTCTCTCTTATCCTCCCTCTCTCTCTCCTCTCTCCCTCTCTTCTCCCTTCTCTCTCTCTTCTCCCCTCCCCCCTCTCTCTTCTCCCTCTCTCTCTATCCCCCCCCCTCGTTCTCCCTCTCTTCTCAACCCTTCTCTTTCTTCTCCCTCTTCTCCTCTCTTTCTCCCTCTCTCTCTTCTCCTCTCTCCTCTCTCCTCCCTCTCTCTCTTCTCTCTCTCTCTCCCTCTCGTTCTCTGTCTCATTTTGCACAAGATAAAAGTAATCTGGGACTAACAAGCTGCTGGGTTACTTTTACAGGAGGTGGAAGGGCGTCCCTCCCCCTCCTGACACCGACGCCTTTACCAGGCTCTACAATGCAGTCCCAATGCAAGTGATCAGAATGACCTGTATCTGATCGCATGCATTGGGAGGCCAGAGGAGAGATTTGGGGTCTAAAAGATCTCTCCATAAACAGGAACTGTCATGGCCCATGCTACCACAAGGGATGTTGTTCATCCCTTGTAATAGAAATAAACTACTGTTCCTGGACTCCGGGAGGTGCAACGGGGACACGGGGAGGGGAAGAGCCCAGCCATTCTGTGTGTGCATGACAGGGACCGCCCACCTCTGGAGAGGTGACACCACGTGTTACAGCACCGGGTGACACCAACCCTAGGGACGACTCTGGATGTAAACATTACTGACTCAAAATAATGCATATGTCACTGGCAGGAAAAAGTTAAAGCACACCTAGTACTGCACGTTTAGCAGGTTTCCATAATAATCACTGGGGCAAAAGAGACTAAGTTTCATTCTTACTTCAGCAGATTAATGACATTATTCAATTGGATTGCACCTCTCATCGTTTGCACACTTTCTGGAGCCTAACAAATTAACCACTTCAATACTGGACACTTTCACCTCCTTCCTGCCGAGGCCAATTCAGCTCTATAACACTTTTAATACCAATTACTCATTCCTACAACACTATATCCAAATTAAATTTTTTTAATTTTTTACGACAGATTGAGCTTTCTTTTGGTGGTATTTAACCACCACCTTTTTTTTTACTCTATAAATAAAAAAAAATAAAAACAAAAAGTCTTAGTTTCTGTTATAAAAGTTTACAAATAAACATTTTTTCTTCTTAACTGTAATGCCAAAATGTATTGTGCTACATTTCTTTGGTAAATATAACCCACTTTAGTATGTATTATTTAGTCTGTGTGAATGTTTGAAAATTGATCCCTGATGTACTGATGAACTACCTGATTTCTTGAGGCCCGAAAGTGCTAGAACAGTACAAATAACACCTTTTTGGAAGGTAGACACCCATAGATATTTAGCAAGAGGCATGATGAGTATTTTGAACATGTAAAGTTTTGTCACACAATTGGGAAAATTAAGAAATTAAATCTTTTTTTTTTTTTTTTTTACATACTGTCATTAGAGCAGTACAGCATCATGACTGGGGTGGCAGTGATCAGTGACACTGACTGATGATAGTATGTATTTTTTTAATTTGTCTTGTTTTAGATTTGTATAGGTTGCACCTGTAAGGGTGTAAACATGTAAGTGCTTATGGAGTGATTAGGAAGGGATGATTTATTGTCCTGTGTTGAAACTATATGCTGTATACCAAAGTATTTATGAAAAAAAAAACATAGAACCTTTAGTACAACCATGAAGACAGCCTGGCTCCAAAGGTGCAAGTGTACAATCCAAACACACTCGTTCCTGCGTTAAAAATGGCTGTGTATAAGTGGGTGCTGCAGCGACCGTCGGCTGGAACCAAACAGAATCGCAAGGGAGAACACTGAGAATCACCAATATGGGTCCAAATGTTTTAATCATGAACGATCACATAGTTACAGAAAGGCAATGTTTCAGAGTCTTGCAGGACCCCTTTATCAGGCATGTGACCCCCAAAAGTAATCTTCAAAGCTATATACACTTCAGTCATGAGGAATCATCCTAACCAAAGTTCATCTGCTATCCAAAAAGCACAAATATGATGCATTGATATTAGGTCCCCTCGGTTGTGTCGTGTCGAGGGTATGGATCCAATAAGCTTCATGACGGAGGAGGAAGTTGTCATGATCTCCTCTCGCCGATCGACTAACGTGTTCTATGGTCATGCCCCTCAATTCATGTACCTGGTGTCCTGCCGAAATAAAATGGACTGCTATGAATTTGCTCAAATCACTAGGTTCACCCTTGATACTCTTGACTAGAGCTGTTCTAATGTCACTCCTGTGTTTCTGAAACCTACGCTTAATGGGACCTTTTGTTTTGCCCACGTAAACTAGTGAGCAGGGGCATTTCAGAATATAAATGCAGTAATCAGTGTTACAATTTAGGTAACCCTGTATCTGGTAATGTTTCCCACTGTAGGGATGTGTGAAATATTCCCCACAGATCAATTGTAAAATTTATAACAACCCTGTCTTTTTGAGAACTTGAACACTGCCTTAGCGTACTTGATCCTAGGGTCCACTAGAACTAATCACTTATATACCAATAACGGTGGATTCTTTAAGTCAGTTGCTAGACTGTCATCAGCTCTAGGGATGTTCATGTTATGCATGACCGCTTGTTTAATATGCTCAGATACCTGATTGAAGCCATGTATAAATAGTAGCCTGTTGGCGGCCCTAGGGCATCATGTGCCTGATGAAGGAGTCCTGTGAGACTCCAAAAAGGTTCCTTGCTGTAACTATGTGATTGTTCATTAAAACTTTTGGACCCATATTGGTGATCCTCAGTATGCTGGTGACATTCTCCCTTGGCTTCAAAGGTGGTCACAGTGACCACTTGGTATCAAGGCCAGCTCCATACAATGATCTGTCTTCTGCTGTGTCCAGTGGATAGCGGTTTACCGATTACACAGCCGCATGCCCTCTAGGGCATGCACAAGGCACGTGAGTCAGAGGAGGTCATATGACTTTCTCCCATGATAGTGGAGGCAGGTGGTTAAATAGTCTTTTATTTTAAATTACACTGTTCATGTATATTGTGTCATCTAAGAAACTTATTAATGTAGATTTGTCTACTTTAACTACTGTGGATGGGAAACTGTTGAAGGGACACCTATTTCTGTGTTTAAATGATCAATAAATGATCAATAATACAAAAGTGTAACATTTGAATAACATTATTAAAGTGATATCAAACCGTAACTCCAGCTGCTGAGGTCAATAACTACCTTGTACGCTCCATCTTCATCTATTAAAGCTATGTTTTTTCCAGTTTTGTCTGGTCCCATTTCTGCTTTTGGGGTGGCTACATTTTCTTTGCAAGGAAGGAAATGCTACCTGTTTGTGAGCAGACCTGGGAGAGGATTATAAGTTGAACCACATAGGCAGCCAGAGAGAAATGATAGAGGAGACACACTTCTGCTCCTCCTCCATGAATTGGGCATGCATGGTGCTATGATATATGGAGGGGGATCAGATTACTTATGAATTATGTTAGTAACCGCTTACCCTCTGCCCTATAGCAGACGTACTGCTACAGGGTGGCAGGGCTGCACAAGTCACACACACACACACATATATATATATATATATATATATATATATATATATACAGTTGCAAGAAAAAGTATGTGAACCCCTTGGGATTACGTGGAGTTTTGCATGAATTGGGCATAAAATGTGCTCTGAACGTCATCTAAGTCACAACAATGGAAGAACACAGTCTGCTGAACATAATACTACACAAACATTAGATGTTGCCATGGTTTAATTGCACATAACATGTAAACATTCACAGTGCAGGGAGGAAAAAGTATGTGAACCTTTGGACGTAATAACTGGTTGACCCTCCTTTGGCAGCAATAACCTCAACCAAACGTTTCCTGTAGTTGCAGATCAGACCTGCACAACGATCTGGAGTCATTTTGGACCACTCCTCTTCACAAAACTGTTTCAGTGTAGCAATATTCTTGGGATTTCTGGTGTGAATCGCTCTCTTAAGGTCATGCCACAGCATTTCGATCGGGTTGAGGTCAGGACTCTGACTGGGCCACTCCAGAAGGCGTATTCTGTGATGTTGCAGCCATTGTTTTGTTGAATGACTTGTATGCTTTGGGTCATTGTCCTGTTGCATCACCCATCCTCTGTGGAGCTTCAGTTGGCGGACAGATGGTCGTACGTTTTCCTGCAAAATGTCTTGATAAACTCTGGAATTCATTTTCCCATCAATGACAACAATCCGTCCAGGCCCTGAGGCAGCAAAGCAGCCCCAAACCATGATGCTCCCTCCGCCATGTTTTACAGTGGGGATGAGGTTTTGATGTTGGTGTGCTGTGCCTTTTTTCTCCACACACAGTGTTGTGTGTTCTTCCCAAACAACTCAATCTTGGTTTCATCTGTCCACAGTATATTTTGCCAGTAGTGCTGTGGAACATCCAGGTGCTCTTCTGCAAACTTCAAACGTGCTGCAATATTCTTTTTGGACAGCAATGGCTTCCTCCGTGGTGTCCTCCCATGTACTCCATTCTTGTTTAATGTTTTCCTTATTGTAGATGTGTCAACAAAAATGTTAGCATGTGCCAGAGATTTCTGTAGGTCTTTAGCTGACACTCTGGGATTCTTCTTTACCTCATGCAGCATTCTGCGCTGTGCTCTTGCAGTCATTTTTACAGGATGACCACGCCTAGGGAGAGTAGCAACAGTGCTAAACTTTCTCCATTTGTAGACAGTCTGTCTTACCGTGGACACATGAACATCAAGGCTTTTGGAGATACTTTTGTAACCCTTTCCAGCTTCATGCAAGTCAACAATTCTTGATCGTAGGTCTTCTGAGAGCTCTTTTCTGCGAGGCATGGTTCACATCAGACAGTGCTTCTTGAAACCAGTAAACCCAAAACAGGTGTGTGTTTTTTTAAGGGCAGGACAGCTGTCAGCAACACATCCAATATCATCACACTGATTGGAGTCAAGGTTGGCGCACTCCTGGCTCCAATTAGTTCTGGGAGAAGTCATTAAGCTAGGGCCTCACATACTTTTTCCTCCCTGCACTGTGAATGTTTACATGTTATGTGCAATTAAACCATGGCAACATCTAATGTTTGTGTAGTATTATGTTCAGTAGACTGTGTTCTTCTATTGTTGTGACTTAGATGACGTTCAGAGCACATTTTATGCCCAATTCATGCAAAACTCCACGTAATCCCAAGGGGTTCACATACTTTTTCTTGCAACTGTATATACTGTATATATATATATATAGTATATATATATGATTTGAATTTACGGGTAGGAAAAGCCATCCTACCCACGCCACCATTGGCGGCTACAGATGACAATCACTGGATCCAGGCTAGAGATTCCTTCGATCACACCCTTCGATTGCCGTGAAACAGTGACAGGGGAGAGACCTTTATGTAAACAATACAGGTCTCTCTCCTGCCAGCAATGACATGCTGCTGTGTATTTCTCTGCACAGAGAAATACACAGCAGCATGTTTCCCTAGTAAAACACACACAGTAAAACAGCACACAGCACACAATTAACCCTTTGATCACCCCAGATGTTAACCCCTTCCTGCCCAGTGTCATTAGTACAGTGACAGTGCTTTTTATTAGCACTGATCAATGTATTAGTGTCATTGGGATGTCAGTGGCAGTTAGTTCCTACCCAGTGTTAGAATGCCCCCACAGTCCAGCTATAAGTCACTGATCGCCTTCATTACTAGTATAAAAGAAAAAAAATAATTCCAGTATCAGGGGCGGACTGACAACTCATGGGGCCCCCGAGCAATAGGGGATCATGGGGCCCCCGTGTCCTTGCCCAAACTCGAAAAAGCCTATGAAAAAGGTACCAGGAGCATCTCATGGGGCCCCCTACTGACCCTGGGCCCTCGGGCAGTGCCCGAGTTTCCAAATGGTCAGTCCGCCCCTGTCCAGTATATATAATGCCATTTTGTAGACGCTATAACTTTCATATAAACCAATTAATTTACACATATTGGGTTTTTTTTGTAGGAAAGACATGTATCAGAATACATTTTGTTCTAAATTTATGACGAAATTTGATTTTTTAATTTTTTTTACTGGATATGTTTTATAGCAAAAAGTGAAATATATTGGGGGGTTTTTTGCAAAATTGTTTTTTTTTTCGTTTATAGCGCAAAAAATAAAAATTGCACAGATGATCAAATACCACCGAAAAAGCTCTGTTTGTGGGAAAAAAAGGACATAAATTTCATTTATGTACAGCATTGCATAACCATGTAATTGTCAGTTAAATTAATGCAGCGTTGTACAGTTGCAAGAAAAAGTATGTGAACCCCTTGGGATTACATGGAGTTTTGCATGAATTGGGCATAAAATGTGCTCTGAACGTCATCTAAGTCACAACAATAGAAGAACACAGTCTGCTGAACATAATACTACACAAACATTAGATGTTGCCATGGTTTAATTGCACATAACATGTAAACATTCACAGTACAGGGAGGAAAAAGTATGTGAGGCCCTAGCTTAATGACTTCTCCCAGAGCTAATTGGAGCCAGGAGTGCGCCAACCTTGACTCCAATCAGTGTGATGATATTGGATGTGTTGCTGACAGCTGTCCTGCCCTTAAAAAACACACACATGTTTTGGGTTTACTGGTTTCAAGAAGCACTGTCTGATGTGAACCATGCCTCGCAGAAAAGAGCTCTCAGAAGTCCTACAATCAAGAATTGTTGACTTGCATGAAGCTGGAAAGGGTTACAAAAGTATCTCCAAAAGCCTTGATGTTCATGTGTCCACGGTAAGACAGACTGTCTACAAATGGAGAAAGTTTAGCACTGTTGCTACTCTCCCTAGACGTGGTCATCCTGTAAAAATGACTGCAAGAGCACACCGCAGAATGCTGCATGAGGTAAAGAAGAATCCCAGAGTGTCAGCTAAAGACCTACAGAAATCTCTGGCACATGCTAACATTTTTGTTGACACATCTACAATAAGGAAAACATTAAACAAGAATGGAGTACATGGGAGGACACCACGGAGGAAGCCATTGCTGTCCAAAAAGAATATTGCAGCACGTTTGAAGTTTGCAGAAGAGCACCTGGATGTTCCACAGCACTACTGGCAAAATATACTGTGGACAGATGAAACCAAGATTGAGTTGTTTGGGAAGAACACACAACACTGTGTGTGGAGAAAAAAGGCACAGCACACCAACATCAAAACCTCATCCCCACTGTAAAACATGGCGGAGGGAGCATCATGGTTTGGGGCTGCTTTGCTGCTTCAGGGCCTGGACGGATTGTTGTCATTGATGGGAAAATGAATTCCAGAGTTTATCAAGACATTTTGCAGGAAAACGTACGACCATCTGTCTGCCAACTGAAGCTCTGCAGAGGATGGGTGATGCACCAGGACAATGACCCAAAGCATACAAGTAATTCAACAAAACAATGGCTGCAACAGCACAGAATACGCCTTCTGGAGTGGCCCAGTGAGAGTCCTGACCTCAACCCGATTGAAATGCTGTGACATGACCTTAAGAAAGCGATTCACACCAGACATCCCAAGAATATTGCTACACTGAAACAGTTTTATGAAGAGGAGGGGTCCAAAATGACTCCGGATCGTTGTGCAGGTCTGATCTGCAACTACAGGAAACGTTTGGTTGAGGTTATTGCTGCCAAAGGAGGGTCAACCAGTTATTAAGTCCAAAGGTTCACATACTTTTTCCTCCCTGCACTGTGAATGTTTACATGTTATGTGCAATTAAACCATGGCAACATCTAATGTTTGTGTAGTATTATGTTCAGCAGACTGTGTTCTTCTATTGTTGTGACTTAGATGATGTTCAGAGCACATTTTATGCCCAATTCATGCAAAACTCCATGTAATCCCAAGGGGTTCACATACTTTTTCTTGCAACTGTATAGCAAAAAATGGCCTGGTCAGGAAAGGGGGGTAAATTCTCTGGAGGGCAAGTGGCTAATTTACTCTCCCCAACCTGAGGTTTAGGAAGGCAGTGCAAAGGAACAAGAAGCTGCATCTGTAATAGTTTAGAAATATATGTTTATGGACTGATTGGAAAGGGATCATCTATTGTCCTGTGTCTATACCAATGCATTTATAAAAAAAAAAATAGAACCTTTGGTACAACCATAAAGACAGGCTGGCTTCAAAGATGTTTAACAACAAGCAGAACTGTTATTTTCTTTAACACAGTTGGAACTGGCAGGCTTGGAATAAAAGATTCAGAATTCTGCTTTCATTTTCTAACTACATAAGTATGAAATTGCAAAAACGCAGATAGCACAACCATTGAAATATAGTGAAGTAAAGACTGACATTTTAAATTATGACAAATGTAGGCAATAGAACTGGTACATAGTCTCAGCAAAATACATTACCAGTATGATTTTTCATTTATCAAGCATGGATTTTTAGATTTAACATTTTTTTGTTTTAACACTTAAAAGTCAACAGTTGAAAAATAACTCAATATAATAAATTTGTTTCACATATAAATGTGTTAATAGGTATTTGTTTGGTTTAATAATATATAGCTGTTTTCCATTTTTTTTTTCCTTCATAGAAACAAAGGCCCCCAATGCTGAGTTCAGATTTTATTCTGACTCGCATTATGGCCTAGCATCTAGATTTTTCCGAAGATTAACAATGGAATACTTTGATATTTCTTTAACCACTTCCCGCCCAACCAATGTATATAAACAGCCAGATGGGAGCTTCCTGGATGCAGGAGGATGCATATACATGACTCCTGCATTCACTGCTTGTGCGCACCTTCTAGAGCAGGGGTGTCAAACTGGCGGCCCTCCAGCTGTTGCAAAACTACAAGTCCCATCATGCCTCTACCTTTGGGAGTCATACATGTAACTTGCAATCTTGCAATGCCTCAAGGGACTTGTAGTTTGGCTGGAGGGCCGCCAGTTTGACACCTGTGTTCTAGAGCATGGAGCAGCACACAATGCGATTGCTGTTTCCTTTGGACAATGAAATAGACCCTGTACTAGGCGATCCCTGTGACCAATCATAGCAATCACACTTCTAAACAAAGGCTGCATTATGCAGCCTTTGATCCATTTCTTCTTGCAGCAATCTGCTGTGAGAGAAAACTGAGTGCTTACTACAGTGATACAGGGGCTCAAAAAATAAAACAAAAAAGATCACCCCCGAGCAGTGCAGTGTTACACTGTCTGCTGCACTGTTAATACAGTATACCAGTGCAGCAGCCAGTGTCTCTGATTAACCACTTGCCCTCTGGAAGGTTTACTGCCCTTCATGACCAGGCCTTATATTGCGTTACTTTAACTGACAATTGAGCGGTCATGCAACGCTGTACATAAATGATATTTCTGTCATTTTTTTTCCCACAAATAGAGCTTTATTTTGGTGGTATTTGATCACCTCTGCATTTTTAATTTTTTGTGCTATAAACAGAAAAATACTGACAATTTTGAAAAAAAAACAATATTTTTTACTTTTTGCTATAAAACATATCCAAAAAAAATTCTTCATAAATTTAATCCAAAATGCATTCTGCTACATGTCTTTGGTAAATAAAATACCATGTATATTAATTGGTTTAAGTGAAAGTTATAACATCTACAAATGGCGGTATATATACTGGAATTTTTATTTATTTATTTTATACTAGTAATGGTGGCAATCAGCGAGTTATAGCGGGACTACAGTGGGTATTCTGACATTAATTGATACAGGATGGGAAATTACTGACACTGTACTGATGAAGGGCAAGAAAGGGTTAACATTTGGGTGATCAAAGGGTTAACTGTGTGATGTTTTGTGCTTACTGTGTGGTGTTTTGCTAGGGGACATGCTGCTTTCTATCTCTTTGCTTTGCAGAGATCTCTTCAAGGAATCACACAGATCTATCCCCTGTCAACTTTTCCGCCAATCACCAAGTCCTGACCATGAATCGCTGGCCGGGACCCGGTGATTGATATATTCAGGAGCCAATGAAATGAAAAATCACATATTTATGTGATTTTGCACAGTGTGGCCACCCTGTAGCAGTACATCTGCTTTGGGGCATTCTTAAAGTGGTTACTATCCAGAGGAGTACAATTTCACCACAGTGATGCTGTACTGCTTTGGTGACAGTATATAAAATAGCATTGTACATAACATTGACTATGTACATTAGGCATTTGTGATTTGTTTCATTCTGAATTGAAATCCAGATGACATTTTTGTTATTCAGAGATTCGGATGTATCTGAATTTCTGAATTACAATAGTAACAAACTTAAACAAATCCAAAATAATGAAACTAGTAGAGAATAAAAGAATAGAATAAAATAAAATAGCATAGAAAGGAATAGAATAGAAAGGAATGAAAAGAATAGAAAAGAAAAGTATAGAATAGACTAGAATAGAAAGAATATAGCCATCTTCCGAAATTCAAATTTAAAAATTTGAATTTCAAATAGAATAGAATAGAAATAATACTGTATAGCCATATTCCGAAATTCAAATTTCATAAGAAAATAATTAAATATATTAAAACATAATGGAATAGAATAGAATTGAAAAAAAAGAACAGATAAGAAAAAAATAGAATAGATCAGAATAAAGTAAAATAGCACAAAATAGAAAGAATATAGCCGTCTTCCGAAATTTTAATTTCGAATAGAATAGAACTAGCTATTCTGCTCCATGAATTCAGATTAGACATATTCATAAATGAAAGCATTTGAATCCGGTCAAAAACTAATAAATGAAATGAAAAAAATTTAGTTACGAATGCAACAAAACAAAATTAATAACCTAATGAATCAATCCAAAATGAAACAAAACAATTTTTTTCTTTCTGCACATGTCTAATGTACAATGTCTGGCTGCTGTGACATCACTGTATGTCAGTGCCACAAGCCATTGTTTCTGATCACCACCACAGCAGAACAATGTCACCAGACCAGTGCAGCCAGTCAAAGTGTCCTTGATTACTGCCACACCATTCCCAAACCATAATGCCTTGTTCACATGTACTGTGCTTATTGAAGAGTGCTTCCTCTACAGTTAAAGGGGGTTGTGGTGAGGGTTAAAACATTGGTTCAAATGCAAGGTTTTACCTCCCCCCAACCTCACATGTTAACAAGCCCTACTAGTGCAGCCAATCACAGTGCCACTGATTATCACCACACCAGCCACAGTGTCACCAGACACTAGCTAGAAATAGCGTTCCTGATCACCACCACAGCAGACTAGTGCAGCCACCAACAGTTTTCCTGATCACCAACACACCAATGCCAACGTCACCAGACCAGTGTAAGCCCTTAACCTATCCATTTATACATGTGCTCCTACTATGGAGGCTTTGGAAATTTTAGTTGGGTCCACAGTATACAGAGGGCCCTTGATGTTGGACTGTGGCTTACTCATGTGTTTGCAAATGTGTGCAAACAAAACCCTCTTTTTTTAAAGCAAACTGTTAGACAGAGCCATATTGCTGGTTATAGGTTCGGACGGTTTCCATTTTTTGTGTAAGTGTAAGCCAGTACCAGTGTTCCTGATTGCCGCCAAATCAATCCCAGACCAGTGTAAGACAGCAACAGTGTTTCTGAATGCTGCCAAACTAGTTCCCAGTGTCCCTAGACCAGTGTAAGCCATAAACAGTGTCACTGATTGCTGCCATACCAGTGTTACCAGACCAGTGTAGCTATCAGCAGTGTTCCTGATTGCCACCCCACCAGTCTCGGTGTTGCTAGATCAGTGTAAGCCATAAACCATGTTCCTGGTTAATGCCACACCAATGACAATGTCATCAGACCAATGCAGCCAGAAACTATGTTTTGATTGGTAGCCACACCAGTACCAGTGTCATCAGAGCAACCATCAACAGTGTCCCTGATTGCCCCAACATCAACAGTGTCACCAGAGTCAGTGCAGCCATCAACAGTGTTCCTGATCACTACCACTCCAGGGCAGTGTTGCTTCTGCCTGCCACCTGTATTGACCCTGGCCTGTTTATTGACCATGTATCTGCCTGCTGCCTTTATGCCTGCTGCCTGGACTGTTCCTTTGCCTGTTTGCTAACCATGTCTCTGCTTGCTGTTTGAATTGACCCATCTGCATGTCCCACTGATTGTGTTTTAGTGAACACCAGTCCTAGCCATAACCTGCAGATAGCGGCACTTCTGAAACCACAGAAACTCTTTTGTTCTTCCTTTGTTCAGCTTCCTGTACTTCCTGCCCAGTAAACATTGCATTCGTGGAGTAGCTATGTACCAGTAGTCTAGGCTGACTTGGCTTATAGAAATGGGAACCGCTATAGGTGATGCTATACTAAGCTATATTCCCTGACTTCTCATACAGAGACAACCATTACACTCTTTTTGATACAAGTGGTTGATTTTTGTGATACACAATATAAAATGTTTGGTACATAATCAGTCCAAACATTTAACAAGTCTCAGACATGATATCCCCATACTTAGAGTAGCAGAATGTGCTTTGGGGTTAAATTCTAAGTATGTTCATGCTGCGTGTGAAAAAAGTCTTAAATTTCAACTTTGTGAAAAAAAAATGATTTTAATTTTTACAAACATTTGTGGAAAAAGTCTTCAAAAGACCCACCTCTTTAAAATACCTTTGGGTGTTTACACTGAAACATTTTGTCATTTTGTAGGTGTTTTGACTATCCTGATGCTTCAGGGCCTTCAAACATGTGAAAGGTATTCAGAAATTAGATGCATAAATTATGCCTTGATAAAGCCTGAAGGTGATCCTTGAATTTTGGGCCTCTATGTGGTTAGACTGTGAAAAAGTCTCACACATAGCCTTATTCAGGAGGAGTAGCAGAGTGTGTTTTGGGGTGTAAATCTAAGTATGCCTACACTATGTGTTAAAATATCTTATTAATTGACAATTTCATGCTAAAAAATTTCATTTTTATTCTGCATGTTCCAAACACTTGTGGCAAAAAAATTGCTCATTCAGAAGGAGCAGCAGAATGTGTTTTGGGGTGTAATTCTAAGTATGCCTACGCTATGTATTAAAGTATCTTATTAATTGACAACTTGCTAACAAAATTCATTTTTATTCTGCATTTTCCAAAAACTTGTGGCAAAAAATTGTCTTCAAAAGACGCACCATATCTCTTAGAAGATACTTTTGGGTGTTTGCAAAATTTCATGGGTTTTCTACTGTGCTGGTGCTCCAGAACCTCCAGAAAATGTGATAGGTAAAGTAAAAAAATTAGATGTATAGCTGCTCCTTGGATTTTGTGACTTTCTACGTGCCTAAGCTGTGAAAAAGTCTCACACATGTAGTGTTCTCATACTCAGGAGGAGTACCAGAATGTATTTTGAGGTGACATTTTAAGTATGCAGATAGTGTGTGTTAAAAATATGTTAATAATTGTAAATTGTGTGTATTAAAAATTATTTTCCAAAAACTTGTGACAAAAAATTAAATTTTCAAAAGACTCACTATGTCATTCAGAAAATATCTTGTGATGTGTGCTTTCCAAATTTCTGGGTGTTCTCCCTGTCATGACACTTCAGAGACTGAAGAAGTATGATAAGGAGTCAGGAAATTAGACTAGTATTTAAACACCCTGAAAGCCCAAAGGTGCTCCTTGAATTTTGAGCCCTTCTATGCATCTCGGCTATGAAAACGTCTCACATATATGAGAGTATCCCCATATTCAGGAGGAATAGCAGAATGTGTTTTGGGGTGAAATTGTAGGTATGCCAATGTTGTGTGTGAGAAATAACTTGTTAAAATTACAATTTTGTGGGAAAAATGTATTTATTTTCTTCATTAAAAAAATTATAGCTTCAAAAAAGTCACCATGCCTCTTACTAAATACCTTGGAGTATCTACTTTTCAAAAACGTGTGATTGGGGGTATTTCTACCATCCTGGCATTTTAGGGTCTCAAGAATGTGCAGTCGGCACACCAGAACTGATACATTTTCAAAATGTACAGTATATACCATAATTTGTAAACTCTATAACTTTCTCAGACTTATATACATTTTTTTTTCTTCACTAAAGAAATGTAACTGCATACATTATTTTCAAAATGTTCAGTATTTTCTCCTTTATATGTTAAAAAGAAGAAAACCCAGCAGTGATTAAATACCACCACAAGAAAAATCTCTAAAAAAAACATGATATAAACTTTATTTGGGTACAGTGTTTCTTGATTAATTGTCATTCAAAGTGCGATAAAGTGCATGAAAATTGAAAAATGACCTGGAATGAAAGGGGGTTTAACATGACGGTCTTCAAGTGGTTAAGAAAGGTTTAATTTAGTATGTTGCAACAGTGTTTTCAAGTCTCATTCAGATCGATTTATCATAGGAGTGGCATATAACTGCTACTTGTGAAAATAATTAGTCTGTGCTGAAGATAATTTTAACTGTGCACAACCACTAGTTGTGAAACAAAAGCTAATCCTACATATTTTTTCTGTGCAATAGTGTACACCAAATGTTTTTAAACTGTCTTCCAGTGCAGATGTTGTGTGTTGAATAACTCTAAAGACTTGAAAATGGCGTTTAAAATTTGTAACTAATGGTGCAATATAGCACATTCCATAAATGGTGGACAGTTTGTCAAATAACTTTGACAGATCATGTGATTGGGCTTCTCTTTACTAGGGATGAGAAGCCAGTTGATGTTTTGAAATTCACTAAACTCAATACAGAGCTCACTGATGTTTGCTCAACCAAAACTTAAAACTGAACCCTATTGAAATCTATGAGACCAAATAAGTTCAATGATATAATGTCACTCAGGATGCCTCATGCTGTGTTTACATTACCCCAGCACCAGGGATCTTACATTAAGTAGTAGGAAGAGTAGAACGATTATAAAGGAGCAAGTAGTTGTGACATAGAAGGCACACAATACTTTTTATTAAAGCGTTGCAATTACAAATAATATAAAGAAAACACAGGAGATAACAATGAAAACAATACACTTCCAATACCATAAGAAAAGAGGGATTAAACATGGCTGAGCAGATGTAAACTTAACTAAGCAAAGGGATCACTACGCAATCAAATCATGTATATCAGTAATAGGATACATCACGATTTATACCAGTCTGTCCATATTTTCCACAACCTGACAAAGATATCACTAGTTGAAGAATTTAGGGAAAGTAAGTACTCAGAAAAGTGTAATTCTGGTGTACTAAAGCAGTTACATCTGAGGGGTTAGGAGCCAACGTGGGCTTCCAATTCCTAAGTATGATAGTACATGCTGCCAATAGAATGTGCATGAAAACAGGGGGAACATAGATGGGTATTTGTCGATACCTATGTGGTTGAAAAATGTTCAACTCAAGGGTTTTCAGAAATAAGCTACAATACTTGCTTCAATGGATAGGATATGACCCAGAAAAAAATCTAAGATCCAGAGTCTCTGTTGTGCCTGGCAGTGGCTCTTCCTTCTGAGCAACCTGAAGCTCTGGATAGCCTGATATCTTAATTTTTATTGATACCCATTTTTCTGCTAAAATCTGGACTCCTTGCTTCTCCCCTGATCTTCCTATTTAGGCCATGCCTCTGCACTTTCAGTTTGCCAGATTATTGTGCTCACATCATAATCTTGCGTCTTGTTGCAACTGCTGAACTGTGTCTTTAAACATGTAGTTGTATTCACCAGCCACTCTTTTTGCTCTCTACTTTTAACCTGACTTAACTTGGCTTTATCACTGACTATGCAACTGCTCACTCCTATACTGTTACCTCATGCTTGTTTATTGAATCCTGCCTGTTAATAACTTGCTTGCTGTGTCAGTGACAGAACTCTGAGCTTGATTCCAGACCATGACAATCTCCCTGCAAATCCCCACACCCCTTTGTGTGGACAGAGTGTGAGGATGAGACATGTCTAATCAACTTTGGGGCAATGTACCTTTCAATGAGAGGGAGGATTTTCTGCCTCCTTTGCAGGTCCTTTATCAATGGCCTGTTATGGTTAAGATGGGTGGGTACCACATGCTCCCCCTTTCCTGTCCACTCAGGCTGCATGCCTGGATAAGGGTCTGGTATGAATTATAAAGGGAACCACCCACCATTTTTTATTTTTGGGGGGAATTTTACTGTTCCACAATTGAATGGGCCATTTCATGGCATCGCCCAAGCTTGTTATTTAAAGTATTTGTGTGATTTATTTTAAAATATTGATCTTGAGGCCAACTGAAAAGACCTTATCTCTACTGAATAGTATTTGTTATTACCTTTTTTTGGCATTGATACATGTCCTCCATGACAGTGCCCAGCTCAATGTATCCTTTTTTTGCCAAACGTTTGCCTGTTAGCTTTATACAAATATACATTGAATTATAACAATCACCTTATAAAGAAATGACCAAATCGCATATAAGAGAGAAAGTGAGAGAGAAGAGGAGATACACAGAAAGATGAAGAAGGGAGACCGAAACAGACTCTGTTACAAAACTCCCAACAGTATGGCCTAGCCAATTCTCAAATAAAGAACTAAACTAACACTTCCAAAGAAAAAAAATCAGAGAATGGAGAAATAAAATAACAAATTCCCAGACTAAATAATTTTTAAGCCATATCTTGAAACTAGTAATGACTAGTGATGAACGTAGACGTGATTGGACTAGGATCTGAACACACATATGTGAGGATGCTGTCATCTATACAGGCCAGAACAACACAATCAAAGAGTTGCTGGAAAGGTGCTGTAGTCAGATGAAAGAAAACTTCAAACAAACTCAAAGATTCTTGTGCTGCCTTGTATTACACAAGGCATTCTTTAGCATTCAGCAGTGTCTGTCCCCTTTAAGGCTAGGGACGTCCTGTCTGCTAACTTGGGAGGAAGTGACCTCATCTCTTCAGACTGAAGAAATTCTACTATGCAAGTAGATGTGGGATGCTGTTCTCTCTTCATATACGGGCTTGATTAGACCCCCAAAGTCTGTAAGTACCCCTCCTATATACTGAGGAATGTTATGTATATAACTAGGTAGTTAGATATGTACTCATGTCTGTTTATTCTGTTTGTATTCCAGTTTTACCGCGCATTCTCATTATGTCACATGTTATCAGTAAAAGATCATCGGTTATCAATCATCGACTCTTTACTGTGTGGACATCAAAGGTTATACTGCCTGTAATCCTCTGTAACCCTTTCATAACTGCAGAGAAGGCAGGACAGTAAAAAGACTTACACGGTTACTTCAGAGCACATTGTGTGAAAACGCTACAGCAAGCCCCACAACACAGAAAAGACTCTTAACTGTTAATACAGAAGCACGTGTGTGTGAAATCCCCACAGCACAGCCAGTCTAAGGCATAGCAAAGTGAAACTAACTCAGCTTCATGAAAGATATCACTAAATTAACCCTTCCTAAAATCTCATGCAAACAGGAAGAAAATATGCACAGTACGCTGGAAACTAGGTCACAATGCAGCACGCCGAGAACTTATAACAAATCGGATCTGTCGTCATCCAAAGCAGAAACCGCCAGATCTAAGCGTTCAAGTTCCAGGCATTCAAACGTCACAGACCTATCGTCAGTCAGTGCTGGGGCAGCCAGGAGTAAGCATACAAGTTCCAGACATTCTAGCGTCACAAACTTGTCTTCAGTCAGCGCTATCGCCGCCAGGGCACAAGCCAAGGCCGAGGCCGCATGCGCCATGGCCTCCTATGCCATACAGGAAGCAGAGCTTATGAAAGAGCAAGGCTACCTAGATGAAGAGCAGCAGAAGAGTCAAGCTGAAATAAAAAAGAGACAAGCCAAAGGGGAAGCTGAAATAAAAAAAAAACAAGCCGAAAGGGAAGCTGAAATAAAAAAGAGACAAGCCGAAGGGGAAGCTGAAATGAAAAGGAGAGAAGCAGAAACGCTTAGGAGAAAGGCAGAAGTACAAGCCTCTTTACACATACTTCAGCAACAGAAAATAGCTGCAGCAGCCATAGCTGAAGCCGAAGTTCTCGCGAGAGCTGCAGATATTCAGTTTGTAGAGAGCAATGTACTGGAAACCCTGATAACACCTCTCAGTACATTCCAACGCACCCGTGAGTATGTGCAATCACAAGCAACCCTATACCCTGATAAACAGCCTAGTGACGCACCGAAACCATCAAGGACCCAGTTGGGAGCAGACAGCTTTGATGTTACGCATCACTACAAGACTGAACCTGAACTGCCACGTGATAAGTCAACCAATCACGGGCTCAGATACCAAACCGCCAACACGCTAAGAAACCAAGTAGATGGCGATATAACCTCTCCTCATGCAAGACCAGATCTAGACTACAATAGAGGAGAGCAACCATCTGACCAAAATAGACTTAGTCAAATACCTCAACGAACTCATCAGTCACTATCAGCCAGTAGTCCCACGTTTGTACCCAGAACAAATGCACCTGACACAGCAAGGGTTACAGACGTGTCGAAATACCTGATGCACCGTGAGATGGTGAGCACTGGTCTCTTGAAGTTTGACGATCGTCCTGAAAACTACTGGGCCTGGAGGTCATCCTTCCTAATCAGCACCCAAAACTTAGAGCTGACAGACAGAGAGAAGCTCGACCTACTCGCCAAATACCTAGGACCAGAGTCCTCAGAGCAGGCCAAAAGAATCAGGTCAGTGCATGTCCATGATGCAACAGCAGGACTTGCGATGGTCTGGCAGAGAATGGAAGACTGCTATGGGTCATCTGAAGTAATTGAAGAAGCACTTTTAAAGAAAATTGAAACTTACCCAAAAATGACAAACAAAGACAATCAGAAGCTGAGAGAGCTCGGAGACCTACTCCTAGAGATAGAAGCAGCAAAGACTAGTGGAACTCTGCCAGGTCTCTTATACTTAGACACAGCACGTGGAGTAGAGCCCATAATCGAGAAGCTCCCTTTCAACCTGCAAGAAAGGTGGGTCTCTCAAGCATCCAGATACAAGAAAGACTATCGAGTTGCATTTCCACCGTTTGTCTTCCTCGCTGAATTCGTTGTAGACCAAGCTAAGACACGCAATGACCCAAGCTTCGCCTTCCTGAACAAGAGAGTTGCAAGCTCCCCAAGGACAGAGAAGCAGCCGCCAGTACACTACAAAGAATGCAGAGCAACAGTGTCTGTGCGGAAGACAGAAGTCCCGCCTGAGGCTGCAGCCAATCAGGAAGACAACACAAGCAAAGAAGTTGAGGATCCAGACAAACAGTGCCCAATACACAACAAGCCTCATCCACTAAGAAAATGTCGCAGTTTCAGAAGTAAGACATTAGAGGAGCGCAAGGCTTACCTTAAAGACAATCACATTTGTTTCAGATGCTGTGCCTCAATGCAACATCTTGCAAAAGACTGTAAGAGAGAATTATGGTGCACAGAATGCAACAATGACCGACATCTGTCAGCACTGCACCCAGGACCACCACCATGGAGATCAGAAGTTCTAGCAACTCAAGGAGATCATGGTGGGGGAGCAAAAAGAAAGTGCAACACCAGCGATAACTTCAAAGTGCACTGAGATCTGTACAGAACCAGGACTCTCTAGATCATGCTCCAAGATATGCTTAGTCAAAGTGTATCCCAACGGTCTCAGAGAAAAGGCAGTGAAGATGTATACAGTCCTAGACGAACAAAGTAACAGGTCTCTAGCAAAGACAGAGTTCTTCGACCTCTTCGGTGACAAAGGAAGTTCAACTCCATACACCTTGAAGACATGTTCGGGAGTTATAGAGACAACAGGGAGAAGAGCAAACAACTACACCATTGAGTCATTAGATGGAAAGACGCAGCTGACTCTTCCTACCCTCATAGAATGTGCCATGATACCAGATGACAGGTCAGAGATTCCCACACCTGATGTGGCACGTCACTACCCTCATCTCATGCGAATAGCAGACAAGATCCCAACACTCAACCCAGATGCTGCAATCATCCTTCTACTAGGAAGAGACATACTGAGAGTGCACAAGGTCAGAGAACAATACAATGGGCCGCACAATGCACCATTTGCTCAACGTCTTGATCTTGGATGGGTTATCGTTGGAGATGTATGTCTGGACGGACTTCACAAACCCGCAAAGGTGAATGTCTACAGAACAAATCTGCTGCAGAACGGTCGCACATCATGTCTTTGCCCATGTAACAACAGCATGCAGATTAAAGAGAAACTATCTAACCCAACACATCCCCAAAACACCCAGAGGTTCCTGGAAGATACAGCATCAGCTGAAGAATCAGATCAGCTAGGCCACAAAGTGTTTGAGAGAACTCAAGATGATGACAAACTAGCACCATCTGTTGAAGATAACCTCTTCCTTGAGATCATGGACAGAGAAGTCTTCAAAGACAAAGCAGGCAGTTGCGTAGCCCCACTACCATTCCGTACACCATGGCATCGTCTTCCCAACAACAGAGTGCAAGCAGGGAAACGCCTTGCGCTATTGCAGCGCACTCTTGAAAGAAAGCCAGACATGAAAGAACACTTCCAAGAATTCATGCGGAAAATCTTTGACAAAGATCAAGCTGAAAAAGCACCAGCACTGCATGAAACACAAGAACGCTGGTACTTGCCAATATTCGGAGTGTACCATCCTCAAAAACCAGGTCAGATACGTGTAGTATTTGATTCCAGTGCAAAGCATGAAGGTATTTCCCTTAATGATGTACTTCCCTGAACAACACACTTCTTGGAGTCCTTATCAGATTCCGAAGAGAACTTGTTGCAGTAACAGCAGATGTACAGCAGATGTTCTACTGCTTCCTTGTCCGTGAAGACCACAGAGACTACCTGAGGTTCCTATGGTATGAAGACAACGACCTCAACAAAGGTATCATAGAGTATAGAATGAAAGTACATGTGTTTGGGAACAGTCCCTCACCAGCTGTCGCGATCTACAACTTGAGACGAGCAGCGCAGCAAGGTGACAGACACAACCCTGAAGCCAAACAATTTGTTATGAAAAACTTTTATGTAGACGACGGACTTGCTTCCTTCTCCAGTAGTGGAGAAGCCATTAACATTTTAAAAAGCACTAGAGACTTGCTAGCAGAATCTAACATAAGACTGCACAAAGTGGCTTCCAACAACAGCAAAGTCATGGAAGCATTCCCAGCAGAAGACCGTGCAAAAGACCTCAAAGACCTAGATCTAGGTACAGATTCACCACCCCTTCAAAGAAGCTTAGGGCTTAGTTGGGACTTGAAAACTGACAGCTTCACCTTCCGAGTATCCAGGGAAGAGAAGCCTTTCACAAAGCGAGGTGTCTTGTCTACGGTCAACAGTCTTTACGATCCCTTGGGGTTCGTAGCACCCATCACAATGCAAGGCAAAGCTCTTTTGAGAGAGATTACAACTGAGCTAGAACAAAGTGATTGGGACACACCTCTACCTGAAAAGAAAGAAATGCAATGGAAGTTGTGGAAAGACTCTTTGCTGGAGCTTGAGCGACTTAGCATCCAAAGACCATACATCTCTGTTTCTTTGTCTGTTACAAAACGAAGAGAGATACACGTGTTTTCAGAAGCATCCACCATGGCTATAGCAGCTGTAGCCTACCTTAGAGTCATAGACACTCAGGGACAAAGCCATGCAGGATTTATCTTGGGAAAGTCCAAACTGGCTCCAAGACCTGCTCACACGGTCCCACGCTTAGAACTTTGTGCTGCTGTCCTAGCTGTGGAGATAGCAGACTTACTCATTGCAGAACTGGACATCGAGATCCATGCAGTGAACTTCTACACAGACAGCAAGATTGTTTTAGGTTATATCCACAACGCTTCAAGAAGATTCTACACATAAGTGTCAAACAGAGTAACACGTATCAGAAAGTGTACAAGTCCAGAACAGTGGCATCACATCAGTACAGACAAGAACCCTGCTGACCATGGGACTAGACTGGTACCAGCTGCTGTCCTCAAACAGACTAACTGGTTCACAGGTCCATCCTTCTTGACTGGACCAGAAACTGAAGAGACTGATCAGAAAGGAACTTTTCAGCTTGTAGAACCAGACCAAGACAAAGAGGTAAGACCTCTAGTTGCAGTTTACAAGACTCTAACCACCAGAGAAGGTCTTGGCTCATGTAGGTTCGAAAGGTTTTCCAGCTGGAAGTCACTCATCCGTGCAATAGGGAAACTCATCTGCTTGGCCAGATCCTTCAGCAAAACAGCCAGTGTTGACCAGGGTAACAATGACTATCTTGAGCAAGCCAATGTCACCATTATCAGATGTGATATCTTCTGGAAGAGATGGAGACAGGAGTACCTGACGACCCTCCAACCACGCAACAAATGGCAAGCCGACAAGCCCAACTTACAAGTTGGAGATGTTGTTCTACTAAAAGACTCTCAGGCCCACAGGAACGAGTGGCCAATTGGACTCATTGTGGGGACTGATGCTAGTAGTGATAGCAGAGTCAGGAAAGTAGAGGTCAGAGTAGTAAAACAGGGCACCCCTAAGGTGTACCTTTGACCCATCACGGAAGTCGTTTTACTCCTTCCAAGAGTGTAATAGTGGCATATCATTATTATGCCAGGTGGGGAGTGTGCTGCCTTGTATTACACAAGGCATTCTTTAGCATTCAGCAGTGTCTGTCCCCTTTAAGGCTAGGGACGTCCTGTCTGCTAACTTGGGAGGAAGTGACCTCATCTCTTCAGACAAGAAATTCTACTATGCAAGTAGATGTGGGATGCTGTTCTCTCTTCATATATGGGCTTGATTAGACCCCCAAAGTCTGTAAGTACCCCTCCTATATACTGAGGAATGTTATGTATATAACTAGGTAGTTAGATATGTACTCATGTCTGTTTATTCTGTTTGTATTCCAGTTTTACCGCGCATTCTCATTATGTCACATGTTATCAGTAAAAGATCATCGGTTATCAATCATCCACTCTTTACTGTGTGGACATCAAAGGTTATACTGCCTGTAATCCTCTGTAACCCTTTCATAACTGCAGAGAAGGTAGGACAGTTCTCGAGAGGTGGCTTCCAAAAAGCAAGACTTCTCATAATCGGAACCCAACAGTAGCTCAAACCACAGTAATATGGAAAGGAAAACCAGACCAAAATGGGATACAAGAGTCCAAGATCATTTTATTCTGGATGAAAAAATTCATATAAAAATAGCCAATACGTCTGGGGGAAACACCACTCCCCCTTCATCAGGGTTCAACACAGGATAAAACTTGGATAGAGAAGACAGTGATTTCACAGATCTATAATAGCACAAAATTCAGATTCACCTCATGGAGGAACAACTTGACAGCAGTTGCTGAGCAGCAATGCTAATGCCTTCAATCAACAATAAAATCATCTTGGACTCTTTTATCCCATTTTTGTCTGTTGCTCTTTTATGTATTTCTATGGTTTGAGCTACCTGTATGGGTCAATCATCTGTAGCTAGGGCTTTCCTTTCCCCACAGTCACACATATATGTGTGGCTGAAAGGTAGGAGATGCCCCTGCCACAAATATCTGGTCCCTACAGGTGGCAACTTCCTGCCAGGCTCGCATACATGGGTTTGGATACTAGTCCATAAACTCCAGAGCTCATCATGGCTAATGACATATATATATACTGTATATATATATATCCAAAAGTAGCCATGGCACTTTATGTTTGAGGTAAATGCCCAGGTGCTCATTCACAAAGAGATCCATATAAATCCAAACCTGGTTTAGACGCACTCATGGATCTTGCAGAGGAGTAAGATCAAATACAGCAGTGTTTTTGTAGTCAACATTTCGATGAAGCTCAGTCCATCATTTTCTAGAGAAAAGTTGACAATAAAAACACTGCTGTGTTTGATCTTCCTTGTCTGCAAGACCCATGAGTGCCTTTAAACCTATATATATATATATATATATATATATATATATATAAACACTTTCACCCTGGCCTTGATTATCAACTTGGTGAAAGATAAGGTAACACCAACAAGAACAGGAACAAGAAGGAACAGTGTCCTACTAGGTCAATAAATTGTAAATATTATAATATTATATCAGACTGTCTGGGTAGGAGTCATTCACAATAATCACAATCCAAAAGAATATATTGTAAAAATGGACTTCAGATTTTTACACCACTATCACTTTGAACCCGATTATGAGGGTGAACAAAATAAAGATTGTTTCTTGACAGATGTCCTTTTTAATCTTTTATTAATTTTTATAAAAGACAAACAAATAAGCAGTACCCATTAAGTTAAAATACCCCTAAACACCCACTATGTCCCCAAAGACACATGTATATTGTGATTAGCATTGTAATGAATTGGCCTTGCTGCTTAATATACAATGGGCACAGTCCAAGACTGATAGACCTAAAGGTCGCACAATGTGCAAAAGGATGAGTACCAGTTAAAGATCCTCTCACGATCTATCAAAGGATATCCTTTTCCTTTAAATAAATAACAATCTTACAGCAACAGAAAAAGTCCAGAAGAACAATGGATATTCCTGGATATGTTATGAAGATGTCATATATGTAAATGTAGTTCCAGCGATCCAGTATATAAAGAGAAATGGTTACTGTGCTCCAGAAGAGAAAGCAAAGGGCAAATTAATAGCTCACTGATGATTTTTTATCTAGTCGCCTCATATCTCCCTCACACAGATATCCAAAGTAGATGAATTCCAACATTATTGTATATGGAGTAAAGGCTGGAGAATCTTTGACATCCATCATCTACTGTAGAAAATTATTCACTGTCCATAGAGGAAAGTGATGTATTAGCAGTGAAGAAACCTGTCCTTCATACCTCACTCGAACAAGCATCCAACAGATGTATACACAAACTCATCCATAGTAATTTATTGATTTATTTCAGGTACTTCTATAGCACCGTCAATTTACGTAGTGCTTTACAAATATATTATACATTCACATCAGTCCCTAACCCTCAAGGGTGTACAATCTAAGGTCCCTAACTTACATTCATACATACACATACTAGGGCCAATTTAGACAGGAATCAATTCACCTACCAGCATGTCTTTGGAGTAATGATAGAGAGTTCCAAAACAGTCCCTCATAGTGTCCATGAAATGCATGATGTAGATAGAGCAGAAAAAGGCATATTTGTATAGAAGTTCCAATATACGTATCAGTCCATCAGATCATTCCATCATGTTGAGGGGTCCATGGTGGGTGTAGAGGAAATAGTCTGACTGGTTTCACTAGTTTCAACCAGCTGCATCAGAGCCAAGATAAGGTAACAGCAGTATTATCTGGATCTAGCTGTAAGAATTGGGTTGCTATCCTATGGTGCGTGTGTGAGACAAACATAGGGACTCTAGGATGATGAATGTGGCCCACCTACTTATTCCAGTGTTTTATCTGCTAGGTGTAGAGTGGTGTCTTATAATTTTCGATTGATTGTTTACTTTTACAATGGAAAACTCTTTCATTGTTTGTATTTAATACTTTATAGAGTTTTGCCATATGTACTTAGTTTGATATTCACATTGCCTAATTGTGATGAGTTCAAACCAATTTCCAATGCCATTATTTTTTAACTGGTTGTGCTAACCAAGATATGGGCAGCTTACTTTTTGTGCTTGTTTACGTTATCTATGACCTGCATTTTTTTGCGCTGGCTAAATGCAGATCACCACTAGGGCAAATAGAAAACAATGTTTTTCTGTTTCCTGGTGCGATGTTATACAATGTGGAGAAATGTACCATGCCTACATTTTTCCACAGTACACTGGATAACACCAAGGTGGGAATTTACTAAAACTGGAGCGTGCTAAATCTGGTGCAGTTCTGCATAGAAACCCATCAGCTTCCAGGTTTTAATTTCAAATTAATTGAACAAGCTGAAGTTAGAAGCTGATTGGCTACCATGCACAACTGCACCAGATTCTTAGCGCTCCAGTTTTAGTAAATTGCGCCCATGTGTTACAGTAATTCACCACATTGCTGTATAGTGACATGAATGAAGTATTGCTAAGTTAAAGTATACCTAAACCCTCACCCTATATAGCAACCCATTCTGTTTAAAATAAAAATGAAAGGTAAAGCAATTGTGTACAGATATAAAAAAAATTATAAACACGTTTTTTCCCCTTTTTTTTTATAAATGATCACATTTCCTCTGTTTTCAGCTGCATAAGAGCTGGGGGAGGTGTAACAGCGGGGACACTGAACTTTTCAATGAATGGCTGTGAGGGGGGGAATGTGAGCAGTAGCCTGATCATTGGAGGGGAGAACAGGGGGGTTTATTTACTAAAGCTGGAGAATGCAAAATTAGGCTCACTTCTGCACAGAAACCAATCAACAACTTTTATTAGAGTGGATGACTTCAGTCAGGAATTTCATAGCTAAAGTGAAAATTAAAAAGGATAAGGAGCACCCGGTCTCATTCCTTGGTGATATGAAATCAAAATTGAGCTCACTGCACTTCTGCACTTCAAACCAATCAGTTTCTAACCTCAGCTTGTTCAATTAATCTTTGGCAATAAAACCTGGAAGCTGATTGGTTTCTATGCAGAAGTGAGCCTTATTTTTCATTCTCTAGCTTTGGTAAATAAACCTCACTGAATTCCTAGCACAACTAGAGAACTGACCATAGTGTGTTCTCATGCTTAGTGTGGTCAGTTTTTAATAGGAAAGCAGAGGAAGTGACAGGAACGCCAGGAAAGTCACACAAAGGAAGCAATACAAAGAGAACAGTATACTTTTTCATACAGGTAAATGGTACAGCAGGCACCTATCAGGAATATGAAATGTTGGCTTTACATACTCTTTAAAAAAAAAGAACACTGAAGCAATGTGATGCACTTAAACGTGTATCACACCACTTCCTACTGGAGTAAATACTGCAATTAGCCTGCACAGGAAAATACTGCATTTTATCATACAAGCTAGTTCGAACCTAGACATGTACTGTATGTAGGTGAAAGGATGGCTGCCCACTTGAATACATTAATTCAGCAGAGGAGGCCTTTGAAGGAAAGTCCTGATTTGACATGGATAATGATGTCCAACAGGAAATTATCAAAGATTTATGGCAAGACCACAATATTAGTAACCAATACATTCAAGGCATGTAGGCCCATTTCAATGATGAATGGCAACAGCATAATGCTGACATGTAGCAACTCATTACAGTGGTCTAACAACAAACATCAGCAAAGTTTTTTGAAACAATACAAGGATGCTTGCAACCTTTATCTGTAGCCTCTTCCATGATGTGGTGCAATAAAACAACATAATCTACTGGGACGTTTTTCAAGCCTTTGGAATGCAGTTCAAAATCCAATGGCACAGGAAAGTGAACATCTAGAACCTGTACATGACTTTGAACCTGCACATATTTAAAACAAAATTGTACCATCCTTTCACTACTCCTCCTTAATACATGTAAACTTTGATCCTCATTTTCTGCCCCAACAACATTCTCTTCCTAAACCCCCTCACAGGCAGCCCTACCAAACCCATCACAGGTGATCTATCCCTACCCCCATTCATCCTAGCTATCCTGCCCTAACTGTGGCCATTTTGCCCCAGTCATGCTTCACAACAACCCCTATCCACCCTCCCTATCATTCCCCACCTGACACAGCCCATTACCAACCAGGTATACTATTGCTTCTACTTTGCCCACCCCTGCTCTTTTCCCACAATCGCCCACTCTCCTGCTTCTACCTCTCCAAAAATTGCCCACACCTCTCCTTCTCCTTTGATACCCACATTCATCAGCAGTCCATAAATACATACCTTTGTGAATAAAGCAATAGGTCAGGTTAAGGGGAGCTTGGGTTCTTCTCCCCATGTCAGTAGCTCCTCATACAGAATGCATGTTGCTATCTGAGCAGGCAACCAGAATGGTGAACTGTGACAATGCAGGGATCAGCATTGTAATTCCTGTGGTCTTCATGCTGGAGCAGATAAAGCATGGCAATATAGACAGGGCACTGCAGGCACAGCAACAGATGGAAGAGGAGGATTGCTGGTGTCACAGGGCCCACTTTATAAAGACACTGTTCCTGTAAGGCTTCAGCAGGAATAGGATGGGCATAAGGAGGAGAAGTATGATTGCATGGTGGCATTCAGAAGGGGTTGTTTTCATCCCTGTGAGTTTTACATGGCTGGGGGAGATTGGCTGAGGACTGTGTCATCCTTAGTGACTCTGAGGTTCTTCCGCCTCTGGTAAATTGTCATGGACGTACTTGTTCATGCACTAGAGCCTGCAAAAGGACCCAAGGACTCACAGTATGAAGGAGAGGGACCATTACTGGTTGGAAGCCCTTCTAGATCCACTTGGAGGACATGCTGTGGATTACCTTTCTAACTCTCTTTCCAAAGACTGGAAATATACTGTTTCACCAACAACATGACTTAGAGCCTGCTGTTGTTAAAGGAGGAACAGTGGCAAAGGGTGACTGACTAAGCAAAGCATTCAAAAGATTTGCTTTTAGCCAGCACCTAATGCTATCCACTGCCAGCAGCTATCAGCAGGGACTGCATCATATGGTAGCAGACGTTGACACCCTTCCAATGATCAACCTCCTTGATTATTGGGTAACAAGGATAGACTGCTGATAACTTTGCAATCAAACTGCTGGGATGTCCTGCAGCCAGCATCATCTCTGAATGTACATTTAGTGCTGCAGGGGGCTCTGTGAAAGGCAAAGGAGTCTTTCACCAGACACAGTTTACCAGCTAACATTTAATTAAAATAGACTAGTCCTGGATCAGCAACAACTATCTAGCCCCTGCTACAGATTTTGAAGATCACATTTTTTTTAAGATTATGCCACCCAAAGAATTAATTTTCTGTACAGCCTAAGCCTTGCCTCCTATCACTGAAGTCCTGAAATAAATCCCACCTCCTGCCACTTTTGCCATCTCCAGCCCCCATGAGCCACTATTAACACCTCCTTCTACCACTGCTGGCCTGACACTGTTGACATATACTGCCACCTGTCATGTTCCACATGGTTGTTTGTTTTTTTAACCACTTGACCTCTGAAAGGTTTTACCCTCTTCATGACCAGGACATTTTTTACTATTCAGCCCTGTACTACTTTAACTTTCAATTGCTCGGCCATGCATCACTATACCCAAGTGAAATTTATATAATTTTTTTCACAGAAATAGAGCATTTTTGGTGGTATTTAATTACCATTGGGTTTTATTTTTTGCTATATAAATGAAAAAATATTGAGAAATTTGAAAAAAAAATTTTTTCAGTTTCTGTTATAAAATTTTTGCAAACAAATATTTTTTCTTCATAAATTTGGACCAAATGTAGTCTGCTACATTTCTTTTGTTGAAAACCCCCCCAAATATATTATTTAGACTGTGTAACCATTATATAGTCTACTAACATTGGTACATATATTTGCAAATTGATCAGTCCTGATGTACTGATTGATCTCATATTTTGAGGCCCTAAAATGCCAGGACAGTACAAATACCCCCCCAAATTACCCCTTTTTGGAAAGTAGACAGTCCAAGGTATTTACTAAGGAGCATGATGAGTTTTTTTTAAATGAATAAATTAAATTACGTCACAATTTTTTTTACATACTATCAGCAGTGCAGTATAGCGTCATTATGTAAAATAGTGTAGTTGACTGGTGACAGTGTGTTTAAAAAAAATAATAATTTGAATTAAATTTTTTAAACCTTTTTTTCTTTTTCTAAAATGTTTGTTTAGTTATTATTATTTTTTTAATACTGTCATCAGCGTAGTCCAGTGATGATCACTGTTATAAGCAATAATTTTAACTGTCATGAATGGCTTTTATTCAGGACAGCTTGATTAGTATTGTGATGCTGTGATTGGCTACAACTAATCAAGTGATACAGGTACTAGGTGATAGCATCACAATAGTAGACAGTTTTTTGTCCAATTTTATTTTTAATGGTTTGTACAATTTTTTTTTTATGGTGGGGGGTGGCTTTTGTGAGATATCATATGTCCAAACAGACCCCCTGATGTCTCTTTTTGAGACAGAGAAAGGGACTGAAGACATAGAGTTCAGTCCATTTCTCTGCAGCCTCAGCTGCAATTCATAGAAATGAATAGACGTCTCTGCATAGAGGCTTTTATTTATTGATAAACTGAGGCATAGTAAACACTGTTTACTGTGCCACAGTGATGAATAAACATAGGAGTGATCAGTACCGATCGATCGCTCACTATGTTCACTGAGGAAAGGAAGGGGGATGGTGAACACAAGTTTACCAACACCCCTCTCTCCATCCTGACAGCGATCAAATGAGGGGAGGGAAAGATGGCCAGCTGGACTGCAGGGAGGGGTGCCAGGAACTGGGTGAGGGTATTACATGGAGGGTCAGAATGGTGGCAGGGGGATGTAACGGTGTGTTTTTTTTTCTTCTGTGGCTCCCTTGCAAAACCAGCAGGAGGGCAGAGGAGGGAAACCAGAGGCTGCAGGGGAGCCATTGTTTTGCCAGTGGGGCAGGATCGGTGCAAGGGTGTGCAGGGGGAATGCAGAGAGGTAGAGAGAAGTGAAAAGGGAAAGGTAGAAAGAAGAGTGGTGGTGGGGGTTGTATTTTAGGTGACAGCAGGGAGAAATGCCTTTTATCAGTTTGGTTGCCCTTCTTTGCACTTTTTCAAGTTCCCCAATATCCTCTTTGTTGACTGGTGCTCAAAACTTAACTGCATATTCTGAATGAGGTATAACCAATGATTTATAAAGGGACAAAATGTTGTCTTTCTCCCTCTCTCTCTGAAGTGTATACCTCTTTTAAAAAAATAAAGTATTTTGCTTGCTTTAGAAACTGCAACTTGGCATTTCAAATTATTATTAACTCTGTCATCTACCAGAACTCCCAGATCCTTCTCTGCTGTTGATTTTCCCAGTTGCACTCCTCCTAGTATGTATGATGCATGCATGTTTTTAGCTCCCCAGTACATAACTTTCCATTTATCAACTTCATTTGCCACATAGTTGTCCAATGAAATAGTGCATTGAGGTCAGCTTGTAAATTGGAAACAAGCTGTAAGGACCTTATGCCACTGCATAGGTTGGTGTTATCTGCAAATACTGAAATGGTACTTTTAATCCCAAACTCTATATCATTTTTGATAAATTAAAAATAAAGGTCCCAACACTGAACTTTAGACTACACCACTAATAACCTTAGACCAAACCAGGCACGTGGCCTGGTAAGCTGCAGGGAGGGGGGGGGCGCTCATTCGTCCCTCCCTGTTCCTGCCCTGCCAGGCCTGTGCTCGGATCAAGGGTCTGGTAGGAATTTAGGGGGGACCCCACTCTTTCCCCCCATTTTTTGGGGGTGATTTTCCCCTTAAATGTCCTACCAGGCCTAAAGGGCCTGGTATGGCTTTTAAGAGGAACCCCACACACTCCCCCCCCCCCATTTTTAAGAGGTGGGATTCCCCTTAAAAGTTCTACCAGTCCTAAAGGCCTTTTTTTTTATTTTACTGTGGGGTTCCTCCTAACCTTCCTACCAGACCTAAAGGATCTGGCATGGATTGGGGGGGGGGACTCCATGATTTTTTTTTGTCTTTTTATAAAAATGTCAGTCCTGCTGCAGCAGGTTCTATCTATACATTGTGCAGATCTGCAACTTTGCAGGTAGTTTAAGGGGACCTCACAGGCAAGACATTTAAAGGAATTTTTTGTTTCTTTTTTTTTTACTTTAAGCAATAAAAAATGCTTTAAAAATTATACTTTTTGAAAAACAAATGTCACTGATTCATGTGCCTCAGTACCCAAGTCAATAAACCCCTTTTATGGCCAATAATTTGCATATAAACCTTCAAAATTAGCACTTTTGAATTTACAAGTTCGAGTCCCTTAGACTTGCATTGAGTTCAAAGTTCGTGGTCGAACATTCATTAGGTTCGAATGTTCGACCGTGAACCGAACACGGGGGTTGTTCAGCCCATCACTAATCCACAACTCTGCCCCCAGCTACATCACAATATATCAATCAATCTGCCCTATTTACTCTTATCAAGATCTCCTGCTCTCTATCATCCTTGTCACTCCCTCCCATGCTTGCCTCCAGGATTTCTACTGAGCCAGTCCTATTGTCTGGAACTCCTTACACCTTATCTGTAAGTTACTGTATCTCTCATTGTGTCCACTTTTAGGCAATCCCTTAAAACTCATCTTTTCAGATTTTTTTGGACCAGGTGCTTACCGACATTTTTGGTATTATCCATCTATCCAAAATCTCTATCCAAATAACTAAAGAACCCTGGCTGTGCCTGTTTAACTACGACTAACAGTCATCCACAACCTCTTCCTCCTCGACCTCACAGCTTCCGCAGTGGGTTCACCTGTGCCTCATCACTTCTATATTTGGAACAATTGGACACTATTGTTCAAAATTTTGGTCCAGTGAAATGTTTCTTTACCAGATGGAGACACTTTATAGAACACTCTTTGGAAATTGCTTTACTAATACAATCCTTTCAGTTTACTGACTGGTACTTGAAAGCTGCTCTCTGAAATTCATTAGGGAAACTTAAGATTTCTGCTGATAAATAGAAAATGAGTTTCTTCCCTCTCGTTTCTGGTGTGCTGCAGTACAGATTGTTATTGAAAAATATGCGTACATGGATAAACCTGCTGACTCTGTTTTCTGTACTAATGTCAATATTTACACTAATGTTATCCTTGTTTCTAATATATTTTTGGGTTCTTTCTAGGCCTTGCTAGGCATGGGAGACTCTTAGGCTACGTTCACACTAGCCTTGTGTGCAGGCGGCAGAGAGGCGTTTGGGAAGCGTTTTTACCGCTTCCCAAACGCCTCTGCCAACTCTGCACATTACAGCACATGGTGCTGTTCTAACAGGAGCGTTTGCGTCGCGTCGCGTTGCGTCGCGGCAAAACGGACGCCTCTGGTCGAGTCAGGAGGCTTTGAAGCCTCCTATTCTCGTCTATGGTGCCGCTCCGCAAACGCCCGGCCGGCGTTTGCGGTGCGGTTGCGACGCGGTTGCGGGGCGTTTGCGGAGCGGTAACACCACTCAAATGCATTATAGGCGTTTGTGGGGCGTTATTAACGCTCGGCAAACGCCTAGCAACCGCCGCTAAACCGCGCATGCGGCGTTTGCGGAGCGTTTGCCGAGCGTTAAAAACGCTCCGCAAACACTGGACCAACGCTTGCCAAACGCTATAGGGGCGTTTGGCAAGCGTTGGCAAAACAGCCTAGTGTGAACGAGCCCTTAGGCTGCATGTACACGGGACACTTCTGAATGATGGAAACTGGCTGCTGGAAAACATAGGTTAAAAAAGTCTGTTTAGCTGCGTTTGCATAACGTATTTATGCGTGGTTATGCGCATTTGCGTTTACAAGTGTTTTTTAAAGATAAGCTCAGGAGTACTTCCCAAATGCCCAGAATGCACTGAAAGGTGGAAAATTATTAACTGTTTCAGATTGTTTCAGAGAAATTGTTTCAGAGTAGAAGCAGAGAGAGCAGTATGTGTTGAGATTAGCTTAGGCGTGAGTTGCTCATTAACATTTCTTTTGTTTCCAAGGGTGTGAAAAGTTTTTTGGTGGAATGAGTCATTAAGGCCACCTGGCAGGGAGTCTTCATGAGGAATTTGAGGTGTGAATGATCATTAACATATCTTTTGTTTCCAAGGGTTGGAGAGGTCTGAGGTGTCAATTGGTCATTACAATTAGAGATGAGCGAATCGAACATGACGAAGTGGAATTCGTTCCGAAGATTTGGAAAAATTCTATTCGCGACGAATCCGAAGATTAGCAAACTTCGGATGCACGAATCGAATTTTCCCAAAAAAGGCGGCGACATGTGTGGCGACGGAGAAAATGGACAGAGAAGATGGGGCGGGGATCTCTGGGAAGGCGCGCAGACAAGGCACGCTGACCCATAATGCATTCATGACATGTGATCGCATTAGCCAATCAGCAGCCAGCCAGCACTGTGTAATGGTGGAGCTATAAATCGCGGCCATCTTAGAATTCTCCATTAGCCTCCGGTCATTCAAGAGAGACAGACCTGTGTGTATTAAGGGACAGAGTTAGGGCCACAGAGACTTTAGGGCCACAGAATCGTTACTCAGGGACACAGAATCGTTACTCAGGGACACAGAATCGTTACTCAGGGACATAGAATCGTTACTCAGGGACACAGAATCGTTACTTAGGGCCACAGCTATCAAAGAATCGAAAATTTAAAGTGACATACACCCTTTTTTTTTTTGGTGGCTGTCGTGCACAGTTGGTGCTGCAGTTTGCCGATTGTGCAAAATAAACTGACTTTCTGCTTCACAACCACTATTGTACATTCAAAGAGTTAAATCCATTTACACGCCGGCTGGCGGTAATATTTTTTGGGTGATTAGTGCATTCCAGTGACACAAACGTACAGTTTCCAGCCAACGGCAAGCTGCAATTGACCGATTGTGTACAATAAACTGACTTTCTGCTTCACAACCACTATTGTACGTTCAAAGAGTTATATCCATTTACACACCGGGTGGCGGTAATATTTTTTGGGTGATTAGTGCATTCCAGTGACATAAACGTACAGTTTCCAGCCAACGGCAAGCTGCAATTGACCAATTGTGCTAAATAAACTGACTTTCTGCTTCACAACCACTATTGTACGTTCAAAGAGTTAGATCCATTTACACGCCGGGTGGCGGTAATATTTTTTGGGTGATTAGTGCATTCCAGTGACATAAACGTACAGTTTCCAGCCAACGGCAAGCTGCAATTGACCGATTGTGCTAAATAAACTGACTTTCTGCTTCACAACCACTATTGTACGTTCAAAGAGTTAAATCCATTTACACGCCGGCTGGCGGTAATATTTTTTGGGTGATTAGTGCATTCCAGTGACAGAAACGTACAGTTTCCAGCCAACGGCAAGCTGCAATTGACCGATTGTGCTAAATAAACTGACTTTCTGCTTCACAACCACTATTGTACGTTCAAAGAGTTAAATCCATTTACACGCCGGCTGGCGGTAATATTTTTTGGGTGATTAGTGCATTCCAGTGACAGAAACGTACAGTTTCCAGCCAACGGCAAGCTGCAATTGACCGATTGTGCTAAATAAACTGACTTTCTGCTTCACAACCACTATTGTACGTTCAAAGAGTTAAATCCATTTACACGCCGGCTGGCGGTAATATTTTTTGGGTGATTAGTGCATTCCAGTGACATAAACGTACAGTTTACAGCCAACGGCAAGCTGCAATTGACCGATTGTGTACAATAAACTGACTTTCTGCTTCACAACCACTATTGTACGTTCAAAGAGTTAAATCCATTTACACGCCGGCTGGCGGTAATATTTTTTGGGTGATTAGTGCATTCCAGTGACCTAAACGTACAGTTTCCAGCCAACGGCAAGCTGCAATTGACCGATTGTGCTAAATAAACTGACTTTCTGCTTCACAACTACTATTGTACGTTCAAAGAGTTAAATCCATATACACGCCGGGTGGCGGTAATATTTTTTGGGTGATTAGTGCATTCCAGTGACATAAACGTACAGTTTCCAGCCAACGGCAAGCTGCAATTGACCGATTGTGCTAAATAAACTGACTTTCTGCTTCACAACCACTATTGTACGTTCAAAGAGTTAGATCCATTTACACGCCGGGTGGCGGTAATATTTTTTGGGTGATTAGTGCATTCCAGTGACAGAAACGTACAGTTTCCAGCCAACGGCAAGCTGCAATTGACCGATTGTGCTAAATAAACTGACTTTCTGCTTCACAACCACTATTGTACGTTCAAAGAGTTAGATCCATTTACACGCCGGGTGGCGGTAATATTTTTTGGGTGATTAGTGCATTCCAGTGACAGAAACGTACAGTTTCCAGCCAACGGCAAGCTGCAATTGACCGATTGTGTACAATAAACTGACTTTCTGCTTCACAACCACTATTGTACGTTCAAAGAGTTAAATCCATTTACACGCCGACTGGCGGTAATATTTTTTGGGTGATTAGTGCATTCCAGTGACATAAACGTACAGTTTACAGCCAACGGCAAGCTGCAATTGACCGATTGTGTACAATAAACTGACTTTCTGCTTCACAACCACTATTGTACGTTCAAAGAATTAAATCCATTTACACGCCGGCTGGCGGTAATATTTTTTGGGTGATTAGTGCATTCCAGTGACCTAAACGTACAGTTTCCAGCCAACGGCAAGCTGCAATTGACCGATTGTGCTAAATAAACTGACTTTCTGCTTCACAACCACTATTGTACGTTCAAAGAGTTAAATCCATATACACGCCGGGTGGCGGTAATATTTTTTGGGTGATTAGTGCATTCCAGTGACCTAAACGTACAGTTTCCAGCCAACGGCAAGCTGCAATTGACCGATTGTGCTAAATAAACTGACTTTCTGCTTCACAACCACTATTGTACGTTCAAAGAGTTAGATCCATTTACACAACGGGTGGCGGTAATATTTTTTGGGTGATTAGTGCATTCCAGTGACATAAACGTACAGTTTCCAGCCAACGGCAAGCTGCAATTGACCGATTGTGCTAAATAAACTGACTTTCTGCTTCACAACCACTATTGTACGTTCAAAGAGTTAAATCCATTTACACGCCGGCTGGCGGTAATATTTTTTGGGTGATTAGTGCATTCCAGTGACATAAACGTACAGTTTTCAGCCAACGGCAAGCTGCAATTGACCGATTGTGCTAAATAAACTGACTTTCTGCTTCACAACCACTATTGTACGTTCAAAGAGTTAAATCCATTTACACGCCGGCTGGCGGTAATATTTTTTGGGTGATTAGTGCATTCCAGTGACATAAACGTACAGTTTCCAGCCAACGGCAAGCTGCAATTGACCGATTGTGCTAAATAAACTGACTTTCTGCTTCACAACCACTATTGTACGTTCAAAGAGTTAGATCCATTTACACGCCGGGTGGCGGTAATATTTTTTGGATGATTAGTGCATTCCAGTGACATAAACGTACAGTTTCCAGCCAACGGCAAGCTGCAATTGACCGATTGTGCTATATAAACTGACTTTCTGCTTCACAACCACTATTGTACGTTCAAAGAGTTAAATCCATTTACACGCCGGCTGGCGGTAATATTTTTTGGGTGATTAGTGCATTCCAGTGACAGAAACGTACAGTTTCCAGCCAACGGCAAGCTGCAATTGACCAATTGTGCTAAATAAACTGACTTTCTGCTTCACAACCACTATTGTACGTTCAAAGAGTTAAATCCATTTACACGCCGGCTGGCGGTAATATTTTTTGGGTGATTAGTGCATTCCAGTGACAGAAACGTACAGTTTCCAGCCAACGGCAAGCTGCAATTGACCGATTGTGTACAATAAACTGACTTTCTGCTTCACAACCACTATTGTACGTTCAAAGAGTTAAATCCATTTACACGCCGGCTGGCGGTAATATTTTTTGGGTGATTAGTGCATTCCAGTGACATAAACGTACAGTTTCCAGCCAACGGCAAGCTGCAATTGACCGATTGTGCTAAATAAACTGACTTTCTGCTTCACAACCACTATTGTACGTTCAAAGAGTTAAATCCATTTACACGCCGGCTGGCGGTAATATTTTTTGGGTGATTAGTGCATTCCAGTGACATAAACGTACAGTTTCCAGCCAACGGCAAGCTGCAATTGACCGATTGTGCTAAATAAACTGACTTTCTGCTTCACAACCACTATTGTACGTTCAAAGAGTTAGATCCATTTACACGCCGGGTGGCGGTAATATTTTTTGGGTGATTAGTGCATTCCAGTGACATAAACGTACAGTTTCCAGCCAACGGCAAGCTGCAATTGACCGATTGTGCTATATAAACTGACTTTCTGCTTCACAACCACTATTGTACGTTCAAAGAGTTAAATCCATTTACACGCCGGCTGGCGGTAATATTTTTTGGGTGATTAGTGCATTCCAGTGACAGAAACGTACAGTTTCCAGCCAACGGCAAGCTGCAATTGACCGATTGTGCTAAATAAACTGACTTTCTGCTTCACAACCACTATTGTACGTTCAAAGAGTTAAATCCATTTACACGCCGGCTGGCGGTAATATTTTTTGGGTGATTAGTGCATTCCAGTGACATAAACGTACAGTTTACAGCCAAAAGCAAGCTGCAATTGACCGATTGTGTACAATAAACTGACTTTCTGCTTCACAACCACTATTGTACGTTCAAAGAGTTAAATCCATATACACGCCGGGTGGCGGTAATATTTTTTGGGTGACTAGTGCATTCCAGTGACATAAACGTACAGTTTACAGCCAACGGCAAGCTGCAATTGACCGATTGTGCTAAATAAACTGACTTTCTGCTTCACAACCACTATTGTACGTTCAAAGAGTTAAATCCGGTTTTATTTTTGGGGTGCTTATTGAATTAAAGAGTATGTCAGACAACACGCAGAGGAGTGGCAGAGGAGGCAATGTTTCAGGAGCGAGCAGACGTGGCAGCAGAGGAAGGGGTCGAGGCAGCACTAGTCGCAGCCAGAGGCCAGTGCTCCCGGTGTCATCCAGCGGTCGTGTCTCCACCGACAACCCTGCCGTCATCGATTGGTTGACTCGGTCGTCTTCCTCTTCCCAGGTCACCTCTGACACCTACAGCCAACGGTCGGTGGGTACGTCAGACACAACCGTTAGTTGGCATGGCCCGGGAGCAAGCCCACTGAAATCACGTGTCCTCGACCTGCCCCTGTCCTTTGGTGTTCCCTCACCAAGCGAAGTATCGCATGCTGTGGGCTCAGCCCCACTGTACACAGTGCATTCCAGTGACAGAAACGTACAGTTTCCAGCCAACGGCAAGCTGCAATTGACCGATTGTGTACAATAAACTGACTTTCTGCTTCACAACCACTATTGTACGTTCAAAGAGTTAAATCCATTTACACGCCGGCTGGCGGTAATATTTTTTGGGTGATTAGTGCATTCCAGTGACATAAACGTACAGTTTACAGCCAAAAGCAAGCTGCAATTGACCGATTGTGTACAATAAACTGACTTTCTGCTTCACAACCACTATTGTACGTTCAAAGAGTTAAATCCATTTACACGCCGGCTGGCGGTAATATTTTTTGGGTGATTAGTGCATTCCAGTGACCTAAACGTACAGTTTCCAGCCAACGGCAAGCTGCAATTGACCGATTGTGCTAAATAAACTGACTTTCTGCTTCACAACCACTATTGTACGTTCAAAGAGTTAAATCCATATACACGCCGGGTGGCGGTAATATTTTTTGGGTGACTAGTGCATTCCAGTGACATAAACGTACAGTTTACAGCCAACGGCAAGCTGCAATTGACCGATTGTGCTAAATAAACTGACTTTCTGCTTCACAACCACTATTGTACGTTCAAAGAGTTAAATCCGGTTTTATTTTTGGGGTGCTTATTGAATTAAAGAGTATGTCAGACAACACGCAGAGGAGTGGCATAGGAGGCAATGTTTCAGGAGCGAGCAGACGTGGCAGCAGAGGAAGGGGTCGAGGCAGCACTAGTCGCAGCCAGAGGCCAGTGCTCCCGGTGTCATCCAGCGGTCGTGTCTCCACCGACAACCCTGCCGTCATCGATTGGTTGACTCGGTCATCTTCCTCTTCCCAGGTCACCTCTGACACCTACAGCCAACGGTCGGTGGGTACGTCAGACACAACCGTTAGTTGGCATGGCCCGGGAGCAAGCCCACTGAAATCACGTGTCCTCGACCTGCCCCTGTCCTTTGGTGTTCCCTCACCAAGCGAAGTATCGCATGCTGTGGGCTCAGCCCCACTGTACAGTGAGGAAGAGCTAACAGAGGGCGGTCAGGAACGGGGGGAGACATCCGCCTCTTCAGCAGCCAGGCAAAGAAGTACTGGCGAGGAGAGTGGCTCGGTAGCCGGTCTAGAGACAGGTCTGTCTCCTGACACACGCGCAGCCGAGGGGGCTAGTAGTGACGGGAGACCCTAATTGATGATGATGAGGCTGATCGCACTTGGCAGCCTCGTCGTCATCAGGCTATTGCTTCTGCATCATCAGGAGAAGAGGGTGCCAGCTTGCCAGCGAGCAAAACAGTCGGTGGGTTGCCCAGGAGGCAGCAGGGTCGCAGCAGTGTCAGTGGAGCCAAACGGCCACGGAGTAGAGCACCAGCTCCACTGCAGCCTACCACCACGGCCAGTAGTGGTGCCAGTGTGCACGGAGGAAGTAGCAGTCAGCCAGTGAGGAGTAGCGGGGGCAAAGTTTCCTACTCGGCGGTGTGGCAATTTTTCGTCAAGCCGCCCGAGGAAGTAAACGTAGCCGTATGTCGACTATGTGGCCAGAAAGTCAAGCGTGGCCAGGGGGCCAATGTTGGGACTACAGCGTTGCGTCAGCATATGCAGCGTCGCCATTCGGTGCCTGGGAAAACCGTGATAAAGATACGGCGGTTCTGCCTGCCCCAGCCCCCGTTCCGCTCCGTTACTTGCTCCGTCACCCGACGTCAATCGCCCTCTATCAGCCAGTCAAGGCTCCAACACCTCTGCTGAGGGGAGTTGTCGCTCGTTGGCATCTTCCGCTCGTTCAGATGCTCCTTCTCCTGCTACTCCTCTTCACGGATTCCGTCAGCAGTCTTTCTTGGAATCCGTTTCCAAGAGACAACAGTTTGCGAGCACGCAGCCGACGCTGTAGAAGCTGAACGTCCTCCTGTCCAAGTTGCTGGTGCTGCAGTCCCTCCCTTTCCAAGTGGTGGACTCAGCACCTTTCCGAGAAATGATGGCTTGTGCCGAGCCGCGGTGGAGAATGCCAAGCCGGCATTTCTTCGCCAAAAAGGCAGTGCCAGCCCTGCATTCACATGTAGAAGAGATGGTGGGCCAGTCTTTGAGCATGTCGGTCTCTGCCAAAGTGCACGGCAGCGCCGACGTGTGGAGCTGTAACTACGGTCAGGGACAGTACATGTCATTTACGGCCCACTGGGTGAACGTGGTGCCGGCACAGCCGCACCAGCAACTTGGACAGGTCACGCCGCTTTTGCCTCCACGTTTGCACATCCTTGGTCCAGCAAAGATGTCCGCCTCTACCACCTCTTCTTCCGCCGTGTCCTCAGCCGCCACCCCCGTGCCAAGTCCCATTACCCGACCGGCATATCACATGTGCAGGGCGCAACGGTGTCACGCTGTGCTGCACCTGGTATGCCTTGGCGAACGTAGTCACACAGGGGAGGAACTTCTGAGTGTAATGAACAGAGAAATCGACAGATGGCTGTCTCCGCGCAAACTGAAAATCAGAACCATGTTGACCGACAACGGAAAGAACATGGTGTCTGCTCTGCGTCAAGGAAGGTTGTGCCATGCGCCATGCATGGCTCACGTGTTCAATCTGGTTGTCAAGTGGTTCCTAAAATCCACCATCCCACTGCAAGACATCCTTAAAATGTCACGTAAACTTTGCATGCATTTCAGCCATTCCTACACCGCAAAGCACACCCTCCTTGAGCTGCAGCGGCAGAACGGAATTCCACAGCATCGCCTGATCTGCGACGTTGCAACAAGGTGGAATTCAACCCTACATATGTTAGACCGCCTTTACGAACAGCAAAAGGCCATCACCGATTTCCTGATGTTACAAGCGGATAAAGGTACTCCCCTGTGTAACTTAGATGTCAGCCATTGGCAGCTCATGCGTGACACCTGCCGCTTGCTCAGGCCCTTTGAGGAGGCCACGCTATTCGTGAGTCGGTAGGACTATGGGATGAACGACGTCATTCCTCTGTTGCACGTCCTGGAACAAATGCTGTTAACAATGGCTGGTCAGGGTGCGGTAGACGTGGCGCACAGATCTCAACGCCACATGACCCCTGTGGGGGCAGGACAGGAAGAAGAGGAGGAGGTAGAGGAGGACATTGGTGCTCAGGAATTATTGAGTGAAATGGGTGGTTTTTCCACTCAGCGGACAGGAGTGGAGGAGCAGGAGCATCTGGTAGAGGAGGAGGAGGAGGAGACAGAGGACCCAGACGCACCGTGGCAGTATGCTGTGGAGATGGAGGCAGGGAGTCCCTCGCATTCCTTGGCACAAATGGCCCATAGCATGCTCGCTTGCTTGCGTAGCGACAGCCGAATAATAACCATCAGACAGAGGGATGACTTTTGGCTGTCCACCTTGTTGGACCCTCGCTACCGTTCAAAAATGGTGGCCTTTTTCACACCTGCTGAGAGGGAGGCCAAAATAAAGTACTATAAAAACCACCTATGTAGTCAGTTGGTATCTGCCTTTCTGCGCCAACGTCCAACCTCAGACACTGTGGGCCCTGTGCGCTCGCGTTCCGCTGCCATGGCAGCAGGGGAGGGGTGGGGTGGTAGGAGCAGTGGCAGCTAAACCAGCAGCGGCTGCCTCAGTCTGCAGTCGATGATGAGTAGCTTTCTTCACCAGCGCAGTGAGGAAACTACTAACCAGCCGCAGCAGCAGCAGCATCAGGTGGACCTGGAGCAGGACCTCAAACAACAGGCTAGGGCCTACTTGGACAGCACCCTGCCAACCGAGGTAGACAATCCCCTTGACTACTGGGCAACGAAACTTGACCTTTGGCCCCAACTAGCTGAATTTGCCCTTGAAAGGCTGTCATGCCCGGCCAGTAGCGTGGCATCGGAGCGCGTGTTTAGTGCGGCAGGAGGTATTGTAACTCCGCTGAGGACACGACTGTCCACCCAAAGTGTGGAGAGACTCACGTTTGTGAAAATGAATCAGGCGTGGATTAGTCTGGATTTCAAACCACCAGTTCCTGACACAACTGACTAAATCCGCCATGAATCATGCCCCAAACATGTTATTAGGGACAAATGGAAGACCTCCACCTGATCCGTACATTTGTATATATATTTTATTGAGAGGCTGCTGGTCGGCCGACTCATGTTTTGCACATTTTTAATGACTTATACTCTGCAGGTCGGGCCCCTCATGAATTGGGGTTTTTAAATTATTTATACTTCGCTGGACGACCGTCACATGAATTGAACCTTTTTAATGACTTACACTCTGCTGGTCGGGCCCCTCATGAATTGGTGTTTTGAAATTATTTATACGTCGCTGGATGACTGTCACATGAATTTAAACTTTTTAATTATTTATAGTCGACCAGCTCCAGACCGATGGAATAGCAATTTTTTTAAATATTTATTTGACACGTGTTGTCCATCTCATCAATGAGGTGGACTGTTTATTTATTGGCCACGGTTTGGCCCCCTCCTGTTTCTTACATTGTTAACTTGTTGTATCGGTCACGGTTTGGCCACATGTTTGGTTGTCTTGTTAAGATTTTCTGTAATGTACACAGTTACGCTTGACTTGTCGACTTTCCACAATCTACTAAGGTATAGCATCGCATCAAAGTTGTTTTTTTTTGGTCTAAACCATTTCTTACAATGTCAATTTGTAGGATACGCCGCTGTAAGGCGACCTACTTTTTTGTCACTGTGTAGACATCTATTTATAGGCCGATGTTTGGCCAGAAAGATATATTTAGTAATAACCTAGCCGTTCAAGCCGCTCACTGAACACCTCGGGAATTGCTTTGTATATCTGTCGCCTTAGGGGCCGCTGTCTGGCGACATAATTTTTTGTCACTGTGTAGACATCTATTTATAGGCCGATGTTTGGCCACAAAAATATATTTAGTAATAACCTAGCCGTTCAGGCCGCTCCCTGAACACCTCGGGAATTGCTTTGTATATCTGTCGCCTTAGAGGCCGCTGTCTGAACAGCTCATGAATTGCTTTTTATATGTGTCGCCTTTGAGGCCGCTGGCTGGACAGCTGATGAATTGATTTGTATATATGTACTTATTGTCCGCTGCCCGGACAGCTCATGAATTACTTTTTGTATATAGCCTTCCAAACCACTCTCAGAATAAGTCATGATATTCATGCTGTGTATAGCCTTATAGGCCAATGGTCAATCAAGTCATGATTGTTATAGTGTGTATAGCCTTATAGGCCGCTGTCTTTACAACTTTATAATTCCATGCAGTATATAGCCCTATCGGCCACTTTCTGGCATCCAGTTGCTGTAGCCCCCATCACCACACTGTGCCACGGGCCCCTGTACCGCCTTCTCATACTGCTGCCAGATCCATCCTCTGCCATGTGCGTCTTTGTCGTCTGCTCACGCTGCTGGGTTCCAGTTTTAAACCTAGGCCTGTGTATGGCTTCCGAATACTGCTGCCTCCACCGCCACCCTGCGCCATGTGCCTCTGTCGTCTGCTCACGCTGCTGACGGCTTCCGCTTTTTAACCTAGGCCTGTGTATGGCTTCCGAATACTGCTGCCTCCACCACCACCCTGCGCCATGTGCCTCTGTCGTCTGCTCACGCTGCTGACGGCTTCCGCTTTTTAACCTAGGCCTGTGTATGTCTTCCGAATACTGCTGCCTCCACCGCCACCCTGCGCCATGTGCCACTTTCGGGTCTCCTCACACTGCTGCCAGGTCCATACTGATTCATGGCCCCCTGTACCGGCTCCTCATGAACGTGGTTCAGCGGGTTTGCATCACTTAACGGCAAATCGTTGACAAATGCTGGGACGTTCAGTGTTGTGCGCATTAAGCCAGACACCAAAGGGCAGCACAGACCTGTTATTACTCGCTCAAGCATGGCTGAACAAAACCAGTCTCTACCACAAATTGGACCCAGACCTGCCCAGGGTCTCGTAACTAGATTGCACGGAGGAGTAGAGTCCGTTATCGGAATTAAATAGACAAAACGCCACACCAAAAAGAGTGGCCATTTCCAACACTTATTCCAGAAAGAGGAACAACCCGTTTCATATACGGCCCGTAGACGTTTCACGTCTGCCACATTCAGTCGATTTAAGACGCAAGCTCCACTTCCTGTGGTCTCTGACCGTCGATATACCTTTAAGTGTCAGCTTTGAAGCTATATTCCCTCCGGAGCACTGACACTGGTGCCCTTCCGTCAACATGCCTTTAAGTTTCAGTTTTCAACCATATTCCCCACAGAAGCCAAACTCTTGGGTATCCCAGAAGCTGCTCAGCGGGTCAGGGCAATAAAGCTCCCGGTTCGCAGGTTGTTCCGTCTTATGGATGGAAGTACGACGGTATATGATCTTCTTCGCACCCACGGCATTACCTCATAAAATTTCTGCATTGCATCTGCAATCACAACGCTGACTTCCCGGATTGCCACTCAGCCATTGGACTCTTGATAGTCGTCTCCCCACACTGCTGCTGGGGGGACTTTTTAACCTAGGCCTGTGTATGGCCTTCAATTGAAGCTGCTTCCGCTCCGCCACTCTGCCATTGGACTCTTGATAGTCGTCTCCCCACGCTGCTGCTGGGGGGACTTTTTAACATAGGCCTCTGTATGGCCTTTAATTGAAGCTGCTTACGCTCCGCCACTCTGCCATGGGCCTCTTGGGTATCCCAGAAGCTGCTCAGCGGGTCAGGGCAATAAAGCTCCCGGTTCGCAGGTTGTTCCGTCTTATGGATGGAAGTACGACGGTATATGATCTTCTTCGCACCCACGGCATCACCTCATAGAATCTCTGCATTACATCTGCAATCACAACGCTGACTTCCCGGATCGCCACTCAGCCATTGGACTCTTGATAGTCGTCTCCCCACACTGCTGCTGGGGGGACTTTTTAACCTAGGCCTGTGTATGGCCTTCAATTGAAGCTGCTTCCGCTCCGCCACTCTGCCATTGGACTCTTGATAGTCGTCTCCCCACGCTGCTGCTGGGGGGACTTTTTAACATAGGCCTCTGTATGGCCTTTAATTGAAGCTGCTTACGCTCCGCCACTCTGCCATGGGCCCCTGTACCGCCTCCTCATGCTGCTGCCAGGCCCGTAATCTGCCATGGGCCCCCGTACCGACTCCTCATGCTGCTGCCAGGCCCGTAATCTGTCATGGGCCCCTGTACCGCCTCCTCATGCTGCTGCCAGGTCCAGAGTGTCTCATGGGTCCCTGTACGGCCTCCCATTGCTGCTGTCTCCATCGCCACACTCTGCCATGTGCCACTTTCAGGTCTCCTCACACTGCTGGTGGGTTCCATTTTGTCATAGGGTGCTGTATGGCCTCCCATTGCTGCTGCCTCCACCGCCACACTGTGGCTCCACACTCTGGTTTTGGCCCCGTGACTGCCCAAATGAGTGAAGTGTGCGGTGATTCTAAGATCATCTGCATGTCATACTGACTGACAGTATTATTTCTCTTCCCCAGCAGACTCCAAGGGCATTTAAATTAAAGGTACAGTGTTCTGCACTAATATAAAGGCTCTCTGAAGCCTAGAAACACCCTTTTTAAAAGTTAAATTCGCAGCGAATATATTCGGCTCGAAGCGAATTTATTTGGCGAATTCGGCGAATCAGCCGAACCGAATTTTTGAATAATTCGCTCATTTCTAATTACAATGTGTGACAAGCTTGGTAGGAACATCCTGTGTTCAGTGTTTTGTCCATTTGAGTACCTTGAAAACACTTTGCATGCATTTTTCATGATGAAAAAAGGCTCTGGACAGCATCGGGAGTTAAAAAAAATGTAAAATGTAAATGCTTATAAATGTGATTTGCCACGTTTAACCACATTTAGCCACATTTACATGCGTTTTAAGTTTGAAACGCTGATAAAATAGACTGCTGAATGCAAGTTTTCTGCGTTAAAAAAAAGACTGTAAACTCAAATGCCTGTAAACGACTGTAAATGAAGATTTGTACATGGACACATAGGAAAACTTTAATGTGAGTTCAGGGGTTGCTGAAAAAAATGCTGAACAGCTCCTAAATTTGAGTTTATCAGCTGCAGTGTACATGAGCCCTTAGAGCTAGGAGCTTAACCCTGTGCTGATACGCTCTCTATTGGTTCCACCATTTGGTGGTGTCAGGTTCATGCTGTGTTTTTACCTACGATAGCAAATTCTGTATGCTCCAGTATTTATTTACTTTTTGTTTTCCTTTATACGTATATGCAACATGTGGTATAACTGAAAATGCTCAATAAATATAATTTAAAAAAAATCTTTTCAGCAGGCCTATCCCACAATTATAACCTTTGTAGCACTTGGCCCTCCTTTTCAGATTGTAAGCACTCACAGACAAGACTCTCTGATCCTTCATATATTGAGTTGTATTGTAATTGTACTGGCTCCTTTTATTTGCAAAGCACAGTGTAAACGCTTGTCGGTATAGAAATACCCACACATCGTTTTAAAACAGTTCTAGAGCACATCCTTTCCCTGAAGGATCGCTGGATTGCAACTCTCTCCAAAAAGTAAATACAAACCCAACATTGCTCACTACATTCCTCCCCACCCTGCTAAAAAAAAAAATCCTTACTGCTGAGACCAGAGCTTTTGAGTGCTAAAGAGGATAGCAAGTTGATTTTAGTCTCTATAGTGGGTGATCACTATATAATTCCTGTATAATAATATAAATAATTTCTGTTATCCAGGAACAGGTAAAAAGTCCATGTGGTCTTGGTTACAATGGCCAAACCACATAGGAGGTACATGCAATAGAAGTGACATACATACCTTTGAATGTACATTCAGTGGCAAGACATTTTGCCGATACAGGGCATAATCTATCTCAATTATGCTGAATGGTAATTGAAAAGGTGCTAAGGCCAGGACAGGTTGTATTTCCACAATGAACTCTCCCAGAGGGAGATATACTATATTATATACTATATTACTGCACACTATATTGCCAAAAGTATTGGAATGCCTGCCTTTACATGCACATGAACTTTATTGGCACCCCAGTCTTAGTCTGTAGGGTTCACTATTGAGTTGGCCTACCCTTTGCAACCATAACAGCTAAGTTGCTGTTGTTCCCAGTTGCTTCCACTGTTTATAGTACCACTAACAATTGACCGTGGAATATTTAGCACCAAGGAAATTTCATGGATTGACTTATTGCACAGGTGGCAACCTATCATGGTACCAAGCTTGAATTTACTGAGCTCCTGAGAACTCTTCTCCATCCCCTCACAGGTAATCTGTGCTGCTTTCAAAATCCACCTCTAACTGAAGCTGATTCATTACTATCAATGTTCTTAACCATTTCAATACCGTGCAATTTTACACCTTCCTGCCCAGGCCATTTTTCAGGTTTCAGCGCTCTCACACTTTGAATGACAATTGCGCGGTCATACAACACTGTACCCAAACAAAAATTTTATCATTTTCTTCACACAACTAGAGCTTTCTTTTGGTGGTATTTAATCACCGCTGAGGTTTTTATTTTTTGCTAAATTAACAAAAAAAGACCAAAAATTTTGAAAAAAAACCCACATTTTTCTTTGTTTCTGTCATAAAAGTTTACAAATAAATAATTGTTCTTCATAAATTTAGGCCGAGATGTATTCTGCTACATGTCTTTGGTGAAAATAACCCAAATTAGGATGTATTTTTTAGTTTGTAGGAAAGTTATAGAGTTCACAAACTATGGTATAGATCTGAATATTGATCAATCCTGAAGTACTGACAGCCAATCTAATTTCTTGAGGTCCAAGAATGTCAGAATAGTACAGATATCCCCAAATGACCCCTTTTTGCAGAGTAGACAGTCTGACGTACTTCATAAGAGGCATGGCGAGTTTTTTGAAGTTGTATTTTTTTCTCATAATTTTTCGGAATATGAAAAAATTAAAAAAATTATTTTCACTATTTTTTTTTTTACATACTGTCACCAGTGCAGTACAGCGTCATCATATAACTGGCATGGTGGTGAACAGGGACACTGACTGGTGACAGTATGGAAAAAAATATATATATATATATATATATATATTTTTTTTTTTTTTTTTTATTTTTTTATTATATTTAATTTTTTATTACATTTTTTTTATTTTTTTTAAGATTTTTTTTTCATATTTTACTATGACCAAAGTAGTACAATGTTACCATAGTAACATTGTACTACTTTGGGGAAGTGATCAGTATTTTTTTTTTTTTTTTTACACAATTTGCTTATAGCAAAGAATTACTTTGCTATAAGCAAGCATTTACCTGAATGAAATTGATTCATTCAGCTTTTTTTTTTTTTTTTTTTTTTTTTGTGCTTAGCTGTGATTTGGTCACAGCTAATCACATGACATGTGCATGTGATTAGCTGTGACCATTCACAGCTAGGCACTAGTATACAATGTATGGCATCATGAATGAAGCCATCCATTGTATACAACTGTCATGTGACCTGCTGTGATTGGTCACAGCAGGTCACATGGTACCAGCAAAGGGAGCCGGTACTCGGATCTGTCATCGGCCGTGTCCGAGGTGCACGGCCGGTGACAGATCGCACTGCTGCGCCGCTCTGCATTAGCGCAAACTGCGCATGTGCGGGAGCACGCCAACTGGCGTGCACCTGGAGTGCAGAGACACTTTTGAAGCCCCCAAATGGCCATTGGCCGGGCGGCTAATGGTTAATGGTACCCTATGCTGCTTTCAAAATACACTTCTAACTGAAGCTGAATTATTACTATCAATGTTCTTAATGGTAATCTATGCTGCTTTCAAATTCCACCTCTAACTGAAGCTGATTCATTGCCATCAATGTTCTTAATGGCAATCTATGCTGCTTTCAAAATCTTCAGTTCTGTCTATATTACTGCAAAGTTTATTTTGCTCTCTTATTGTCTAAAACCTAAATTATGAGCTGATCATAATCTTTACAACTGTGCCCTCCTTCTCTCTTGTTGTCCTATGTAGTTTGCCTTTGGTGTGAGCAGTTTACTTTGTTGGACATGTTTCTCCTATGCACTCCTAATTGATTAAATAGCAATACCCCCACCCAACATGTAAATTTAGGCTTTTTTAGGGGATGCGCAGGCAGGGGTAGCACAGAAAACTATCATCTTGGTCCCCTTGGATAAAGTATTAATCTTAGATTACATATTACACTTCAGCTCTGCACTTCAGTGAATGCACAAAGCAAGATTCCACGGCAGACTACTTTGCAAAACACTAAACAGACTGCAGGTGACCTGTTTCTCTATCCAGCGTTTTCCTCTCTCACCCAATTTGCTTCTTAATCTCATCACTCTGTAACATGCACTCCCTGCTTCTCCTTCTGACAGTTGTATCCTCTCTCCTCAAACTCTCTTTCCTTCACCTCTCTTCTCCACCCCGGAGCCTATATAAATCACCCTCATTCCTGTCTTCACCTCTGTCACCTCTGTCCATGACCTTTTTATCACAAAGTCCTTTAACCTACTTAAAATTACTGAAGACTCAAAAATCTGACTTTCATTCTCCTGCTGCCCTCTCTCATGGTAGACTGCTCTGGACTCACTCTCCGAGGCCTAGTAGACAGAAGGGAGGTGGAGTTGGAATCCTCCTGTCCCCACTTTTCAGGTCCTTCATTAACCTCCCTCTCCTCATTTGAAGCTCACTGTATTTGTCTATTCTCTCCAGTTTCTTTAAGAATTGCTGTGATCCCCACCACCTGGAGCGGTATCAAGCTTCCTTGATGACTTCTCCGCCTGGCTACTTTACTTTTTCTCTTCTGAAATTCCCACAATCATTCTCAGTGACTTCAACATACCTGTTAATCTTAACACTCCTGCTACTTCTAAACTTCTGAGTCTAACCTTCTCTTTTGACGTAAAACAATGGACACATGCAGGGGTGTATTTACCACAAGGCAAACAAGGCATTTGCCTAGGGTGGCATTTTTCACGGAGGGCAGCACTGCCCCTTGGAAGAAGGGGTGGAAGTAGGGACACACACAGCATGGGGACCTGGTGGGTTCTGAGAGATGCTGTGTATTTCATGACGGTGTGTGCACAGCCTCACTCTCATTCCTAGGGATGCCTGGAGCTGTGAAGGTGAGTGTCTTTCTCTCTCTCACCATGGGGGATGATGGCTGGTATATGGGGGGGCAGTGGTAGTAGAAGGCTCTGGTGGAGGGCAGGGGTGTTCTTTGTCAATGTCAGGGAAGGGGGGGGCGCCAATTGCTGTGTTGCCTAGGGCAGCACAAAACCTAAATACATCACTGGACACATTTTTCTACTCACTCTGATGACAACTGCTTTGATCTTGTATTCTCCTACCTATGCACTCCTTGCAACCTCTCAAACATTCCCTTTCCTGTCTCTGATCATTACCTTATTAGCTTCACTCTCTCCTTGCCTTCCTCCTCCTTGCCTTCTTCCTCCTTGCCTTCCATCTTCCATCTTTGCCATTTTAACCCTTCTCTTCTTTTTTCTGCAACAGATCATTTCTATCATAAAATTTCAGCCCAGTCATGCCCCAACCTGGCCACTTCTCTCTACAACAGTTCCCTGGACACATTGGCCACATCACTACACACAGAATCAGGCCCTGACTGCTACAAATCATATAAGTGGTGAAGCGCTCAACTTATAATTACCTAGTGAATACACAAATCATATAAATACAAATAATTATAAATAATTATAAACTAGTGCAATATCTTCATACACATAACGAATATATATCCCTGGTGATATAGTGAAAACTTATATCTTTTAAACTGTGCAGAAAGTGAAAAAATACAATAATTAAATAAATAGTGATGCCACACTGTGAAATTAATGGCAAAAGTGTTCAAAATAATGTCACTCCATGCTGCAAATAGTGCTTTTCGTGTAAATCTTGACGTGACTCCCCTCAATAGCAGAAATGCCCCCTCACCTTCCACATTCGACCCTTGCGGGTCACAGAGCCTTTTTATATATATCTTTCTGTTTGATGTTCTCCACTGCCTCCACCGACCTTAATCCACCTCCAGGCAGTAAGTACCTCTCCAATTACTCCCCTCATGCACCGAACTTTGCCAGGTAAACCTCTCCTCCACTGCCACCTCCGACCAAGTTCCTCCTCTGGGCAGTAAATATCATCCAATACCCCTCACACAATGGACTCAGGCTCAGAGTGATTCATGTAAAACGATAAAACAGACCTCCATAGTGTAACATCGCTTTATTAAACCAATCCAATATAATTGAATATTGCACTCACATGTCCTCACGATTTTACAAGCAGTTTCCCATATGCTATGGGTGTATACAGGAGTCCCAAGATTCATCTTGGGACTCCTGTATACACCCATAGCATATGGGAAACTGCTTGTAAAATCGTGAGGACATGTGAGTGCAATATTCAATTATATTGGATTGGTTTAATAGACCAAGACCTCCATGTTACACTATGGAGGTCTGTTTTATCGTTTTACATGAATCACTCTGAGCCTGAGTCCATTGTGTGAGGGGTATTGGATGATATTTACTGCCCAGAGGAGGAACTTGGTCGGAGGTGGCAGTGGAGGAGAGGTTTACCTGGCAAAGTTCGGTGCATGAGGGGAGTAATTGGAGAGGTACTTACTGCCTGGAGGTGGATTAAGGTCGGTGGAGGCAGTGGAGAACATCAAACAGAAAGATATATATAAAAAGGCTCTGTGACCCGCAAGGGTCGAATGTGGAAGGTGAGGGGGCATTTCTGCTATTGAGGGGAGTCACGTCAAGATTTACACGAAAAGCAGTATTTGCAGCATGGAGTGACATTATTTTGAACACTTTTGCCATTAATTTCACAGTGTGGCATCACTATTTATTTAATTATTGTATTTTTTCACTTTCTGCACAGTTTAAAAGATATAAGTTTTCACTATATCACCAGGGATATATATTCGTTATGTGTATGAAGATATTGCACTAGTTTATAATTATTTATAATTATTTGTATTTATATGATTTGTGTATTCACTAGGTAATTATAAGTTGAGCGCTTCACCACTTATATGATTTGATTTCACACATCTTGCGGTATAAAGAACAGGTGATAGCAGCTTACTCACTAGGTTCTGTGGAGCGCAGGGGGATTTTTGTATTTTATTTCTCCTGACTGCTACAACCCTGGCAAACAGACAATACTAGAAGTCTCAAAAAATGTGGCCATGGCGTAAGTCCCAGCATGGCTTCAATCAATATAAATCTGCCCTCCAAAAATACAATTCCTTCCTCCACACTGCCAAACAGATATATTTTATCCCTGTCATAAACAATCTCTCACACAGTCCCCATCAACTCTTTTATACCTTTAACTCTCTACTTCGCTGTTCATGACCTCCTCCAACTAACTTACTCACTGCCCGGGAGTCCTCTAATCCCTTTAAAAATAAGATCGATACAAATCATGGCAGGGTCTCCACTGTATAAATATCTCCCTCACCTTATACTCCTTCTCCACCTGCACAATCAACACTTCCCTTGTTTAACCATCTGCCCCCTGGACCCTGTTCCCTCGCAAGTATTATAGTCACCCTCTGGCTCTACCCTACACTCTTTAACTCATATCTTCAATCTCTCCCTTTCTACTGGCATCTTCCTTAACCCTCTAATACATGCACTAGTCACCCCCATACTTAAAAAGGCCTCACTGGACCCCAGTTATCTTAACAACCTAAGACCTATCTCCTTACTCCCTTTTCCAAACTCCCTTCCCTCCAACTCAAGAAACTCTATTTCCTTGGTCTCCGTAACTGTACTCTGCATTGGCTCACATCTTACCTGTCTCACCACACCTTCAGTGTCACTTACAGCTCTACTTCCTCCTCTCCTTGGACCTCTCCTATTCTTGATCAACACCTCTTTCTGGGTCAGCTGATAGCTTCCCGTGGTTTCCAGTGCTATTTCTATGCTAATGGCACCCAAATCTATCTCTCTACCCCTCAGCTCACCCCATCAGTTTCCTCATGCATCACTAACTTGCTAACAGACATATCAGACTAGATTTCACACCACGTCCTCAAACTCAATCTATCCAAAACTGAGCTCCTAATGATTTCTCCCCCACGTCTCGCTTCCCCTGATTTCCCTGTCAAGATCAATGGCACAACTATCAGTCCATCCTCGCATGCCAGGGTGCTAGTGGTAACCCTGGATTTTGAATTGTCCTTTCAGGCCCACATCCTATCCCTGTCCAAATCATGCCGCCTCAACCTCCGCAACAGCTCCAGAATAAGCCCTTTTTTAACCAATGACACCACAAAGCTTCTAATTCAGTCCCTGGTTATCTCTTCCCTTGACTACTGCAACTCCCTCCTCATTTGCCTTTACTGAGTATGTGCCTTTGTCCTACTTAGCTGTGTTTTCAAGTATTTCTGGGGCTCCATGTTCCTGCACTGTCAGCTATCCTGGGGTTGATTGAAGTCTTCTTGGATCATAGGTGCTAGTTGGGGGCTCCATTTCACTGGATGTGACACATCACTTTGCCGTGGTGTCACTTCTGGCAACATGTGAAGTCATGCAAGCTGGCCCACTCTCTTTAGGGTGTGGGACAGAGAGAATCAAGTCTCATCTGAGGAATTTGTTCAACTGTGAAACTTTGATTTATTGTGACCTCCCTCTTACCATCATCTGAGTGACTACTTTCAACTAATCTGCTCTTGAATGCTCTCTTGCTTCTTCTTCTTCCTACAAGAAAGCAGGAGGAGACTGAGGAAATGCTTACTCATTCCTTCTTGCAACTGTTGATAATAAAAGGTAAAGCTTTAAAAAAAAGTATACTGCTTCTCTCAGGGAATTCTTAATGAAGACTCTTACACTTCTGCTTCAGTGTAAAGTTACTGAAGGTCATAATTAATAAATGTGTCCAGCACCTTCAAGAAGAAGTCTCACCAGAAAGTAATAAGGTGTGTAAAATCCTCCAGGTATTCCTGTGTACATATACTTGTCCCATTCAATTGGTGCTGTGTGGCTCCCGTGTGGAGAAAAGTGTCGTGTTACTCTGTTTATACTATTGACTAGTTCTCAAGTTACTTTTTTGATTTTTCTTTTTTTGCAATGTTTTATTCTGATTTGTGCACTTCACAACCTTTTTTATTGTGCAGTTCAAGAGACTTTGCTGGTCAGCACCAACCACTGCTTACCAGAGTATGATGCCTCTTTGCTCTATGATGTACATGGGGAGAGGTCTGATAATGGAAGGTACCACAAGGACGTTCTGCTCTTTTTATTGAACATTTACTGTTGAACGCTTTTTGACATTATCTTGTACCCGCCTGCTGGGTGCGGACAAGATTCAGCTTTTGATTTTTATGACTTCAAATATGAGTCCTACAACTGATGCTTTGATTTCTTGGAATATTAGGGGTTTGAGCGACCCCTCTAAAAGGCTGGCTATGTTTTTTATCCTCAAAAGGTTCTCTCCTCCATTGATCTGCTTGTAGGAAACACATCTATACCCTGACACTTTACTTTATTTGAAAAGGAATCAATACAATATTCAATGCCACTCTTCAGACACTTCCTAAACCAGGGGAGTTTCCATTTTAGTGGCTGATGGGGTGGATTTTTCCTGCAGGCAGGTTGCAAATGATCATAAGGGGTGATTTATCTTCTTATATTGTACTCTGTTCATTTATGCCTTTTTTATTACCCAATGTATATATCCCACCCCCATATTCTCCTGAGGTCTTTAAAGTATTTCTGCAATTTTTCTCAGAAAAACCTGATGTCCCATGGTTATTAGTGGGAGACTTTATTAAGTATCTAGATTCCTATTTAGATAAGTATCATTCCACAGTGCAGCAGACAACTCTGCTTGTACAGCTTTTGCTATTTAACGTCAGGAAATTGGGTTACTGGATCTCTGAAGGCAATGCAACCCAGCTGGCAGGTATTTCTCTTGCTTTCCTCGCACCCATAGAGTTCTATCCAGAATTGACTTGGCACTGGGTAAGTCCTCAGTTCTGCCCTTTATTTCAGATGTAAAAGCGAGGGGTCTCTCTGATCACTCTCCCCTATCTCTTACATTATTATTACAAGTAGATCCACCCCACTCCTTTTGGAAAGTGAACCCCTATTGGTTATCGCTAATTCACTGAAAGCTTACCTAAGAGGGATCCTTATTTCACAAATCTCTAATATCAACAAGCAATTCAGGGCATGGGAAAAGTCGCTAGCAGATACAGTAACTCAGACAGAGTTAAAATGTATTGTCAACCATACTGCAGACAATCAACTTGAATGGATGCAAACAAGATTACACAGACGTTTCTCTTAGGAAGGCAGAACAAAAAAGTTTTTTTCTCCAACAGCCTTACTATGAGAGGGAAAACACAGGCCAGCTTTTAGCAGCCATAAAAAAGGCTCAAAGATCGTCAATATATATTTCGGAAACTCAAACACCCTTAAACACCATGGTATTTACTACTCAGGGGATCTCCGCAGTTGTTTGTTATTTCTATCAATAGTTAAACAGTAGTAAGGTCTTTTACTCCAGTGAGGACCTATCCGGCTTCCTTAATAGTATTAAGCTGCCAGTATTGTCAATAGCAGATAGAGAGGCCTTAGACAGTCCATTAACGCTGGAGGAATTGCAGACAGCTGTAGCTACAAAACTTATGGGGATTTACTTTTACCAGAACTACTGGAGATCTTTAATCATGCTTTTGATTGGGGATCTCTTCTGTCTTCCATGACAGAGGCTGTTATTATAGTTTTGTTGAAGCCCGGTAACAATCCATGTAGCCCACAATCTTACCGTCCGATATCTTTATCAAGCTTCATGCGAAAGTATTGGTTACTTTTGAAACATTGCTAAAATAGTCCATCTGGACCAGTCTGGGTTCTTCCCAAATAGGTCAACAGCTATCAACTATTTCTTAACATACAAGTCCCAACTATTAATACTGGTAATAGAGCTGTGCTGTTGCTCAATGCGGCTAAAGCTTTTGATAGTATCGAATTGGATTTTTTTATGGCAATGCCTGCAGCTTTTTGGAGTTGGGCCTCATTTTCTTTGATGGGAGCAGCTTCTTTATACTGCTCCAGTGGCCAGGGTTCAGGTCAACAAGCATGTTTCCGACCCCTTCTCATTACATCGAGGAACGAGACAGGGTTGTCCTCTGTCATCTCTTTTATTCGCCCTGGCACTGGAACCTCTGGCAGCTACTATTCACCAATCACATGATATTGTTAGATTTTGTAATCCCACAGGTGAAGATAAATTGGCACTGTATGCTGATGACACCTTATTATTTTTGGGTAACACTTCCTCCTTTCTGGTAGTGGTTATGTCCCTAATTAACACGTATACGGGCTTCACCATTAACTCGGACAATTCAGTTTTATTGCTGCCTGACCCTATTCCAGCCAACCTTTCACCCATTGCAGCTCAAATAGCCATAGTGACATCTTTTAAATATTTAGGTGTTGTAGTTACACCACAACTTAACGATTATGTTGACAGGAACTTGACCCCTCTTTGTGCAAGATTTAAACCAGTGGGGAATTATTGTTACAGGAAGAGCCAACTTAGTGAAAATGGTTTGGATGCCAGTTATGGTACATCCTTCATAACTGTCCAGTGTGGCTACCAAAGCGCATATTCTATACCAATAAAAATATAGAAAAAAGTAGTAATTGAGCGCTGGGAACAATAGTAATATAAAGCCGCTAGCATAAAGGCAACCTTTAAAACCCAGTATGAAAAAATATAAAATAAGTATGCAGCGCTAATGTAAGTATAATCAAGTGACGAAGCAAATAAATAACTAAAAAATGCACAATAACATATGCTAAATATGTTAGATAACTCAGTCCTTATAGTAAAGTGATTAAGTGCAGGTGTTCCAAAAGTCCATGATCAAGAATAAACGTGACTCTTGTGTTGTTGTGAATGTACAAACAATGCACTAACCAGATAGCGCATTAATTGCGCATGGAGCAATTAAGACCTGCTCCTGGTGCTCTGGACTTGTGATACCAGGCAGATGTATTCTTAAGCATTCCACCAGGGCCATCATCAGCAGGAGAAGGGGGAGTCATATAACATCCAAATCCTCAGGAACCTTCAAAAACGGGCTCACATGGAAATAATGAGCCCCAAGAAAGCTTCTAATAGTGTAGTAGGTCTTTAATGGTCAAAATTCCAGCATGAACAGAAAGATAAAGACTTACATCCGGATCTGATATATCAACCAATCAGGATGGCCTTGCGGTATATGCACACCTACTACACTATTAGAAGCTTTCTTGGGGCTCATTATTTCCATGTGAGCCCGTTTTTGAAGGTTCCTGAGGATTTGGATGTTATATGACTCCCCCTTCTCCTGCTGATAATGGCCCTGGTGGAATGCTTAAGAATACACCTATACTGATGACATCTAGTGGCCGACTTGCTGATGACATCTGCCTGGTATCACAAGTCCAGAGCACCAGGAGCAGGTCTTAATTGCTCCATGCGCAATTAATGCGCTATCTGGTTAGTGCATTGTTTGTACATTCACAACAACACAAGAGTCACGTTTATTCTTGATCATGGACTTTTGGAACACCTGCACTTAATCACCTTACTATAAGGACTGAGTTATCTAACATATTTAACATATGTTATTGTGCATTATTTAGTTATTTATTTGCTTCGTCACTTGATTATACTTACATTAGCGCTGGATACTTATTTTATATTATACCAATAAAAAGGCTACAGTGAGCGCTCCAAAATGTCAGCAGCTAAACATTCCAGGAAAACACATAAAAAGTCCCAAAATGGATATACAAATATAAAATGCAGCGCTATGTGATGTTGCTCTAAAATAGGTAACAATATAGACATAAAACCAAACATGAAATATGGAATTTATATCATAAATGGATGAAATGCAGTCCTGTAATAATGCTCGTTGTTCTCCAGTGCAAATGATAGAAATGCGCACTAACCAGAAGCGTATTGGTAATACCCAAGTGTATAAATAATCCTGAAGAATCCCCTCTCTTTCTGGTCAGAAAATGGATAGGAGCTGGAAGATGTGGAGATGAAGCGCCCTCGTGTGGTGAAGATGAAGTCCCACAGGCCAGAGATATCCTTGCAGAGATGTGTGGAGTGGATAATCCCCCTTCTCTGGAGCTGGTACAAGGGTCACTCTGAGGCTGCAAAAATTGAAAAGCTCCCTTCCAAAATCAAAGATGACCACCGGGCCTCCACGTGGCGCCGGCGGCGTGATGTCAACGACGTCCTGGGCTCCACCTGACATGTTTCGTGCGCACGCACTTCTTCTGAGGTAGAGCAGCCTCTGATTACCTGATTACTGTGGTTTTTCAGCCTTGTTGGATAGCTAGTCTCGGCCACCAATATCTGACGATGCTGGACAAAAGAACCAAATTGCTGACTGAAGGTGCACAGGGGATAAGAGGCAGTGCAGACTCAGAGCATACAGAGTCTGCACAATCCCCACCTCTACTGAAAGCTGCAAACACAATATCTGAAATTCCCTTGCTGTACTCCCTGTGCCTCCCCTTTTCCATTTTTGCAGTTAAACGACTTCCACAGTCCCCTCTCCATTGTGTAGCCATGCCTCCTCTGCTACTGCTAAGAGACTCAGTCCACAACCTCCTGCAGTGACAAGCTATCTCTCAGGAGATATAAATATATTGAATAAAGTGCAGTGATATTACTTTAAAGTGAATTTGTTACAAATAAATTTCATAAAAAATAAACATGTTACTATAAATTTCATAGCATGCTAAACTTAATGAGTAAATGAAACATCTGTGAAATAAATTTGTGTAAAAAAGTGGAAAGATGGAAAGTGAAAAGAATGGTGAAAAGGCTGTGGGAGGTTTCAGCTCAGTTATTTATCTGTACGAATGGAGCAGAGGAGGTAAGAGCTTCAGGGCAAGGAGGGCTGCTGAATTGAGAGATGTCTGTTGCTTCATCAGAAACAAGTGACGTGTTGGAATTTAACAAACCTTTTCAACTTCTGGTGAGAGTCCTTCAGTCTTTGAAGGTAATTCTGCAAAGGACATCTTACCTAGTTGGATAAGTGTACCTGATAAAGTGTATTCATTCACGCTGTTTTGTATCTGTTCTCCTGGTACAATTACCTGAATCCTGCAGATACAGAGAGTACTATAGTAAAAAATGGATTGCTCTGTGGATTTCACATTTGGACTAAATAAGGCTAAAGTTGCTTGTTGTATTTTTTGCATATCAGTGTTTATGAAGGAAGAGTAGGTCCACAATAACCAAGCCTCTTTCCAAGACCTGGAGAATAAACCCAGAAACCTAAAAGGATAAAGTAATAGACTTTGAGGAAAAGCAGAGTCTATAGGTCAGCTGAAAACTTAGCATCCAAAAGCTCCTAGCATCCTAAAAGCATACCCAGATTCAGTCTACTGTAGTAGAGTTGTATGTCTGTCTTAACAGAAAAAGAAATTATATTTCATGAAAAAAAAAGTTAAGAAACATATGACATACTGTATATATTTTCATAAACTTTTATTTTTGCTTTAATCAAAGTTCTCTATAGGAAGAATAACATTCACAATAAGGGCATCCAAGCCCTTTACATTTTCACAGCAACTGAATGATAACTGAGGGTGGAGAACCCACTAATGCCACCTTTCTTGGTTTGTGATTGATTGACAAGGTGATATTGCGAAATAGCTCACATAAAACACTTGCTTTTAATGCTTCTGTATTTTATCCCAAGAGGTCATAGATCGCATATCAGGGTTACTTTAATTTCAACCCTTGAAATCTTGACTCTAAAGGGATTGACAAGATTAAATATTCATGCTTGAGAGCATTTTTTCAAAGATCCCAAGAGACTGTAACAAACCTAAATGTTTCTCACCCTGACCATTTTACTTTTCATCTCAGAGGGGTGAAAACATTTACGTTTGATGAAAATCAGAAAATATTCTTTTGGGCACAGCATGCACAGGGATTTTCTGTATGTGTTGCATTAAAAAGAGATAAAACTTCTTCAACTCGTTAAAGCCAACTCAGCAGGAAAATAACATAAGAACAGTGATTTTGGTTTTATAAACTTGGGACAGAATATTTGTTATTATTGCATTCCAGCAACATACAGATAACAAAATATACCCATAACCACCTAAAAAAAGAGAGAAAATACTTAGCTGCAAACTAGAGATGTATGACTTAATACATACAACTGCAATAACTACAGCCAAAAACAAATGATAAATTTGTAAAGTAGATATAGACTCTGAATTATCCAAACAGTATTATGGGCATTTGTGTGGCAGATGGTTAGATAATAAAGCAATTAAACAGATTTTAGCATCACTGTTAATGGTTGGGCCATGTAGTGGTTAAAGCAGATCCATCACAAGAGAAATAAGTGGGACTTTTTCTGAAAATATCAGTCTAGTTATGTCTGCTTTCAGTACTTTTAAGATACAGAACAATCCTGCAGCAAATTAAACCCAAAGAAAATGGAGTATTCCTATTTTCCAAATGTGTCCCTGGTCAGTGACTCAGAATTTCTTAAATCAAGTTACAGTATGGTAGTTACATAGTTAATCTGGCTGAAAAAAGACAAAAGTCCATCCAGTTTAACCATTAAAGAAAAAAAAGTAATAATCCTATACCCACAGTTGATCCAGAGGAAGGCAAAACCCAGCAAAGCATGATCCAATTTGCTCCTGCGTGGGAAACAATTCCTTCCTTATCCCCTGAGAGGCAATCAGATATTCCCTGGATCAACTTTACCTATAAATGTTAGTATCCAGTTATATTCTGTGTATCCAAAAAAGAATCCAGGCCTTTTTTTAAAGCAATCCACTGAGCTGGCCAGAACCAACTCTTGAATGTAGTCATGGAACTATTTACAGAAGAGGAGATCAGCAATGGCAGCCAACATGTTAATATCATTAAAGATCTAGCAAGTATTTTAGAATAATTTAGATGGTGTTTATTACACACAGAGATTCTACAACAAGTGGAAAAATATTTGTGTGACCACCAGAGTGGGACAGGTTCTTCTAGTGCCCAGGATACAGAATTGCACCCCCTCCCCCTTTGTTAATGCGTGCCATACAATGGGTTTACAGCCCTTTGTCTATTGTCTGCTCCCCTATTTCACTGTGCCCAGGGCAGATGCCCCTCCTGCCCACCCTTTGTCCTGACCCTGGAGACCATGCTCCAGTCGTTTTGTTTCTGTAGGGAAAAGTTAGCAAACCTTGTATCACATATGTACTGCAGGAGCCAGGTAAGGAAAAGGAATTTTGAAGGTAGAACTAGTGTACCTCCAGTCCAATTAGTGCTCAAGGTCCTGACAACAGTACACAAACTCTCCAGAACTCACTTTCTCAAACCCTTTCCAAAAATGAAATTACCCCTTCAGTACAAAAAGCTTACTAATTAATTTTCACACCAACAGTGTATGTGTATTTGAAAACTTTGTACATTAATGTATAAGTGACCAGTCTTCACAGTATGTGTATTAACACCTCGGGGACCAGTCTCCAGAGCATGTCCAGTAACTATTCAGTAACAACGTTTTGACATTTGAGACTTGCCTTCACTTTATCTCCTGTAGACTTAGCAGGAAGTGAGAGAATATATTTCTAATGTAAGGGAAATTCACTCTTAGTTGTGTCAGGAATAAGTGTCCCGATTAGAAGATTTCCCCTCTATTCTTGTTCTGTGAGCAAGCAAAATGTTGTATTTACTCTAACCAGGGGCAGACTGACCATTTGGAAACTCGGGCACTGCCCGAGGGCCCGGGTTCAGCAGGGGGCACCATGAGATGCCCCTGGTACCTTTTTCATAGGCTTTTTTGAGTTTGGGCAAGGACACAGGGGCCCCATGATCCCCTATTGCCCGGGGGCCCCATGAGTTGTCAGTCCACCCCTAACCCTAACTCTCATTTATGGTAACACTGGTGATCATGGTAGTTAGAAAGAGTGAATCTCCCTAATGGGGGCACAGTCAGCAATAACAACCTGCCAATGGTTCTAATGCCTCTCCACTCTACTAAAATCTAACAAAAAAGAAGTTTTAGTTATCATTGACTCATCTGAAAATGATTCATATTAACATCTTTGTAACCAGTCTCTAATGTATCAGCACTAATCCTACAGTTATAAGTTTCTAGAGTATGCACACTATCCCCTAATGTACCATTCTCCACATTATATGCATTAACCCTTAAGTGGTAAGCCCTTAGATTATGTGCAATTACTCAAAAGTAATCAGCCTCCAGAGCATAAACATTAACTCTTCAATAGTCTGTCACTAGAACATGAGTATTAAACCTCAGTGACCAATTTCCAGCACATATGCATTACTCTACAGTGACATAGTTACATAGTTAGTCTGGCTGCAAAAAAGACAAAAGTCCATCAAGTTCAACCATTAAAAATAAAAGCCTCATAATATACGTATTAACCATTCAGTGAGGGAAGCATGCTCAATGATTATGAACCACCTGTGACTAATTGCTAACATATGCATATTAACCTCTGGTTGATCAACCATCAAAATAAATGCTTTAAACCCTCAGTGACTAGTCTCAAGCAAATGAGATTGGTCCCTCAAGAATCAAGCTCCAGTGTATGTACATTAACCCCTTAGTGACCAGTGTATCTGTGATAACCACTTCACTACCACTGTGGGTTTTTTTTTACTAAAACTTGAAGGTGCAATATCTAGTGCAACTCTGCATAGAAAACAATCTGCTTCTAGGTTGTATTAACAAAGCTTAACTGAACAAGCTGAAGTTAGAAGCTGATTGACAACAATGCACAAGTGCACCAGATTCTGAGTAGTAGTAGTAAAACGACCCCCGTATGTCTTTAAAAAGATGGACATTTGGGAGGCCAATTCACCCATTAATGATTATGTCGTAACCCATCCTAGGGTGACTCACATCACAAAGCGTACAGAGCCAACCTGAGCAGTTCTGTACCTTGTGATTGCTATAAAGACTAGTCATCTGATCTACATCATGTCTCTATGTGACATGTATATTAACCTCTTCACCTCTCTTATCCTACAATCTACACAATAACCTCCACATTTTCATCCTTCCACTGGATGTGACTTGTACATTAACCCATTCACCCACTCATCCATCTGTATATTATATGTACATTTATTGTATCTATTAATTTTAAACTGTTTTAACCCCCTCAATACCAGTATGTTTCTTCATTTACAAAAAAACCGAAAAAAATGTAATCCCAACAAGTTTATTTGATAAGTTTCATGACACAAATGAAAGGAAACACTTTTTTCTTATATTTTGGTCTTTTTCATTTACTGGACATGACAAAATAAACACCAAAAGAAAGCTCTGTGCACTCAAAGACACTTTAACAAATTAATTCACATGACCAAGTAATTCTCAGTCAGATTATCACAGCACTGAACACTGAAATACGGCCTGGTAATGAAATGGTATATACAGGATAGTACTGAAATGGTTAAAGGATAGCTAAACCTAGGAATAAAATGTAATATATTGCAGTTATTTTATGTGGTGGCTGTATTAATTTTCTTTTTTGGGAGGGGGAGGACTAAAACTACCCATATTTAGGTTTTTGTTTTTTTTTGTTCAGCCGTCCAGCTGAACAAAAAATCTGAACCGATTTCCCCATCCACACATTTGGTGTGGATGCGGGAATCCTTCCCGCTTTGTCATTGTATTCTGGCAGCAGGAAGACTCCTCCATCTCCCCACTGTCAGAATACACAGATCAGTGCTGCAGCCAATAGAACTGAAAATTTCCAGCAGTTCTGTTCCTGAGAAGTCAATCAATAGATCAACTTCTCACGAACGGGAATGGCCATACTTGGATCAAAATTCTGTCTTTTGCTGCTGAACCGTCCAAATTTCAATCCATATATGACCAGTTTAAGTACATTTTATACAAGTATAAATAAAATGCCTACTGTCCAGTGTTTTTGTCATGTCCTTTTCACTAAGATGATAGCCCACACAATGTTATCACCTTTCCCTGCTACCATTTGTGAACTACACAATGAATTCTCCCTATGAAATGGAGATGAGAGTCCAAGCCAGGGAAGCAGCCTACAGTGACAACTCTGCACTTTCAAAGTGAATTTCAAAGTCAGATATTTTTTTACTCCCATTTTATCATTTTCTAATTCTACTGTAACAATTATTTCATGAAACAAATCCATCCATACACAAAATACAAATTAATATTTCATATCTGACATTCAACGTGCAGAAAATTACAACAATCAGCAATCTGAATATGAATGGGCACACATTTGCCAGTGTTTCATTTACTGCATATGTGAACCCCTAGTCATCAAATGCCTAACTATCTCAGGCTAACTATTTTTCACTTCTGAGTGCTGTAGAAGGTGCTGCTAATAGAACATATACTGTATGTCTAATTTCTAAATCAATATCTATATAACAGATTGTAATTTTTTACAGATACAAAATATGCACTAAAAATGACTGCAACAGAAAACTCTGTCAATATAATAAAAAAAACCCATTCCAGTGGGAGGTTTTAAGTTTTTTCCTTTAGCTTAGGTTCACATGTAAGTGATGCGGGAAACACAGCGAATCCTTGTGCGTTTACTGCACCGCATCCAAATCGCACTATGTTCATGTGATCTGCTGCGGGTGTCAATGTTAAGTTAATGACACCTTAAAAACAGGTCACAAAATACAGTGTGATTGCCAGAATTAGATTGCATGGGTCTGAACACCCATGTGATCCAATTCCAGTGCGGCAAAAAAAGCTGCTTGCACCTTTTTCATGCTGGTGTGGTGCAATTTGAGACATACAAAATGAATGGGCTCGTATGGCACTGAGAAGAATCGCATGTGATTTGATATGGTTTCTCTTTTTCCTGGGACTTTAGTAGGCACTGCAGTGCTTTGTGCACACTATGTCAGATGAGGGTGTGGCCAGAATTTGGAAATGTTTAAAGAAGGTGGAGTGCCTATAAAACTGGCCTCCTAGTTGACTTAGGTTGGACCTATAGTAGCTATTTGAAAAAATTCTGCCTTTGCCCACCAACTAAAGTGATCTATGCTAGCATAGTAACAGCCACACCTTTCTTTACAAATTTTATCACACAGACTTGTATTTGTTAGAAGCCTGTCTCCCACTCCTATGCCTGTAGGATCTGTTTCTATGCCCAACACTCACCCACTGCCACCCCTGCTTGTCTCTGTTTGTTTGGCATGCATCTTAGCTGCTCGACAACAGGACATAGCCTCCCAGTTCCACCTGGTGATCACTTGCTGACATTACACTTTTCCCATAATTCTTTGTCATCTGTGGGCTAACAACCCTAGCAACACTCCCCCAGCTTTGGGATTGGCTTGTGGTGCTTTGGAGATTTATTTAACTATTAAAAGCCTAAAGCTTAAAATACGGCTTGTGATAATTTTTTCTACTTGGCTTCTGTATCCTCACCATGTCAGTTACTATAAGACTTGCCTTGTTGTCTCTGGATTCTTCTGTTGCTGATCCCTTCACTTTTATAACAGAATACTCTCTGTCTGCAGCCAACCATTACTTAAGCCTGTCCCTGGAATACCCTCTGCCTGCTTATAGCCTGCCCCTGGAATTTTCTCTGTTTCCTGCCTTTACCCCAGCTTATGTGTGGGATACTTTCTGCCTGCCACCAGCCCTGAACTTAACCTGTCCTGGAATACCCTTTTTCTGCTGCATGCCCTAACCTCAATCTGTCTCTGGAATACTCTCTGCCTTTCCCTAGTATTTTGTTATTTTCTGCTGCCTGCCTTGACCAGTGCCTGTCTATAGATTACAGTACTAACTGCTAACCAACCCTATCCCTATCTATCTCCGGATTACACTACCCTCTAGGCCAGCAATGGGCAAACTACGGCCCGCGGGCCGTATACGGCCCGGCGGACCTTTTAATCCGGCCCGCGGAGCAAGGCTCCCGCAAGGCCAGTGGTCGGCAAGCCGCGGCTCTTTACAAATTTAGATGCGGCTCTCCTGTGTGCCGGGCGCCCGCTCCCCTCCCTCCTCTCCTCCTCTCCCCTCCCTCCTCTCCTCCTCTCCCCTCCCCTCCTCTCCTCTCGGATGGCCGCCCCCCCTCTCGGATGGCCGCCCCCCTCCCTCCTCTCGGACGTCAGGACTCTGCAGCTGTCAGGATGTAGGCGGGGCAGCGTGACGAACTCCTCTCACAGTCCTCCCTGAAGACCAGAACGGCGCGGGAATACGAGAGGAACGCGCGGACCAAAGGTAAGTGAATTGACACAGGGGGGGGGACTTACTATATGGGGGATGAATTACTATATGGGGGACTTACTATATGGGGAATGAATTACTATATGGAGGACTTACTATATGGGGAATGAATTACTATATGGGGGACTTACTATATGGGGAATTAATTACTATATGGGGGACTTACTATATGGGGAATTAATTACTATATGGAGGACTTACTATATGGGGAATGAATTACTATATGGGGGACTTACTATATGGGGAATGAATTACTATATGGAGGACTTACTATATGGGGAATGAATTACTATATGGGGGACTTACTATATGGGGAATGAATTACTATATGGAGGACTTACTATATGGGGAATGAATTACTATATGGGGGACTTACTATATGGGGAATGAATTACTATATGGGGGACTTACTATATGGGGAATGAATTACTATATGGAGGACTTACTATATGGGGGATGAATTACTATATGGAGGACTTACTATATGGGGAATGAATTACTATATGGAGGACTTACTATATGGGGAATGAATTACTATATGGGGGACTTACTATATGGGGAATGAATTACTATATGGAGGACTTACTATATGGGGAATGAATTACTATATGGGGGACTTACTATATGGGGGATGAATTACTATATGGGGGATGAATTAATATGGGGGATGAATTACTATGTGGGGGATGAATTACTATATGGGGGATGAATTACTATGGGGGATGAATTACTATAGGGGGGATGAATTACTATGGGGGACGAATTACTATATGGGGGACGAATTACTATATGGGGGACGAATTACTATATGGGGGATGAATTACTATGGGGGATGAATTACTATATGGGGGATGAATTACTATGGGGGATGAATTACTATATGGGGGATTAATTACTATATGGGGGATTAATTACTATGGGGGATTAATTACTATGCTTACTATGGGGGAATATTACTATACTTACTATGGATGACACATACACATCATTCATCTACTCTTGGTCCGGCCCCCGGGTCCAATATATGAACCCATTGCGGCCCTCAAGTCAAAAAGTTTGCCCACCCCTGCTCTAGGCTCTTGTCTTCACTATCCACTGCAGCTGTCTGACATCCTCAACTACCACAGGTTTCTCTTTCACTTCTCTTGCTCCACTGCTAGTGCTGCTTAGGCAAGGGTAATAGCACTGTGTATTAAGACTTGGGAGCAACCAAGTACCGGAAGACCTACTCATCCTAAATGAATGGGGGCTGCTATAGGCAAAACTGTACTGACCAGCTATAGTCCCTGGCCATCAGTGCTGGAGTGTTCATTACAACATTACAGAGAAAGGTAGGGGACATGTAAAACCATTTATGTTACTAAGTGCTGGTTACCAAGATCATTGTGTCTATCTGTGATGCCTATTGCTCTGTTTAGTCGTATTTAATACCCTCACAACTGCTGTAACTGAAAATTGTAGGTACCAATGTGTGGTTTGCTTTACAATGTCAATCTGACTTCACATCTATTCCTATGACTTCAGCTGGGCTTTAAGTCTTCCCTTGTCACCAACCAAAGCTATGCCCTAAGAACCATAAGGAATAACTCTTTTCAGTATTCCTTATCTAAACATTACTAAAGCAAACTTTAACTCCCCAAAACTACTTTACATCTTTGCAATCTTCCCCCTCTGCAGTTTCACAAGCCATTTTGTGTCATTTACCACCCTCTCCCTGCATTCCTGCCTAGGTGAGAATCATGTATAGTTTGCTCTAGCAGACTTGACCCAGGAGCAATTCTGTTCAGATTTCCCAAGAAGCTTAAAAAGTGGAGTAAGGCAAACTGGCAGCATGTCAACAGAGGCCAAATGCCAGAACCTGAAAAAGACAGTCAAAGACATAAAGGAAGAAGGTGGTGGTCTGGGAATCCAGCATGTGGCAGTATTATTATCATTATACAGGATTATACAGGATACAGTAAAACAATGGAACTCAATGCTGCATTCCCTGGGCATGTGAGTGCAATGTTTAAGCACAACCCAGACCACAGGGTAAGAGGAGGTTAAAAACCAAATTAGCCTCAGGGAGTGAGGTTCCTTACATTGTTAGTCAAATTCTCAGATGACGGTAGGGCCAGCTGGTATATTGGAAACTGAAATATCTTAAAACATATAGTACATGCAAATAAACTATATTAAAAAATATCAACTTCATTAGAAAATATAGCTTGCCTCTTGGACCATGGATATAGTGAAATAAAATACATTCTAACTTGTAATCAGAAAGTGTAACGAAATGCGGATAAAAATAAATGTTTATCCCACAAAATTTCATATAGATAGGTTATAGACAAGATTACACAGAACAAGATAATACAAAGAAATCATGACAGCTGTCCTCAAATCAATGGTTAATGCAAGGTCATTAAGATTTTTTAGGAAAAGGTGACTTAACAGTGCAACACAGACCACAACAAATCAATCATAATTACCAGTGAATTACTTCCTGCATATAAAACCTCTAGAGGAAAGGTCAATACTGTACCGTATATCATTGAACAATATACAAAGGCTTGTTTTAACAAACCTTTCTATTTTTAGTTATTGCCTTGGAATATTTAGCCCATGATATCATGTTCCTTTTTCTTTCACCTTTTATATAACAAATCAGCTTTCCTGATGTAATGAATTCTCTGTTACATTTCATTATAAATAGATTTGCATATCATTAGGCCATTTATACAATTTTGCTGACTCTTTATTAATTAATATACAACACACAAACAGAAATGCACAAAATGATTCAGTATTTCAGCAAGTTATACTGTATATGAAAAATCTAACTTTGCTCAGGTCTATTTTAAAAAAAATATGAATTGTTTGGTAGAATGGACTTTATTATTTGCTTTGCTACATGAATATTAGATTTGCCTAAAGGTATTAGTGAACTAGTTAAAATAAGTCAAAGTATCACTTAGCAGTTCATTTTATTACACTGAGTGGTAGACCCCACCTTTCCCTAAACAGGAATATCACTGTCAACCATTGGGATCATTTAGTCATCTTGCTTTGTAGGCTCCTTTCACACTACTTTTTGATCAGGTCCATTTGTCAGTTTTTCAAGAAGACCCGATTGGTAGCTCCATGCAGCTCTATAGGCAGATAGATGGAAACAGACGTATGTCTATTTACATCTGCCTATCTGCAAGTCCATCCAAGTCTGAAAAAAGGATGTAATACTTTTCCATTTTTCCAGACCTAAATGTAATGAACCTTAGGTAGCCTGATGTAAATGGACTCAAGTCTGTTTATATCCAGCCACACAGCAATATCAGTCACCTATCAAAATGGGCACGTATGTCACAAAACTGAAATCTGTCCTGCAGCTCCAGTTCCTCAGGGTATTTGTTCATGGATCCCCTGCTGAACAGGGGCAGTGCCCTGTGTGAAGGGACCCTAAAGCTGCAGGATTGTATTGGCAAAAGTGCCTTGCATGGATAAATACATCTCTGAAATGACTAAATCTAAAACAAAAGTATAATTTAAAAAAACTCTGTACCGTTTATCAACAAAAAGCAGACCTTAAGCTCCAGTCATGTGACTGTGTATAGGCTGGTAAGGTAAATAATATACTCTGCTGAGGGCTCCCCTACCCCATTGATCTCCCATAACTCCTGACAGAAAAATATTGTTTTGTAACCATTCAGGGAAGAGGCAGCAGCAGAAAACCTACCTATGTGGGAAAGGTTGTGCAAACTCTGTCCCCCAACATAATGCTAACTCTGACTCCCAGGGGGCATGTTGGACCACAACAGAAAGGGCCGCTTCCTACACATAGAGCACTGGACTCCAGCTCTACTCCATGACTGTGGGGGGCAGACTTTTTACTATGGCTGTGGATTTCTTAGCATCTAAGGCCCCATACACACCTGAGTGATCTTCAGATTGAAGCTTGTAGCTCTAAAACTCTCAACAAAATCCCATTTATTTCAATGGGCGCTGTTCACATCCAGAGTTTTGTCACAGGTAGCGAAATGCCTGTTGCTCAAAAAAGTACATAAGTTTCTTTTTTGGCAGATTACAGGTGTTTTGGAAACATAGATTTCAATGGAAATGCCTGAAAAATGCCTGAAAACATGAGAATTTTACACCAGTTTTTTTAGAGCCTTATCTGCTCAAACATCAGCTCTCCACCCCTAGTCTCCTACACTTCTCTTCCCTTTAGTGCTTTCTATTGGCTAAACAAAAACTCCTGAACCTGTAAAATACATTTTTAAAATGTTTGTAATACATTTCAAAAAATGCTCAAAAACTTTCAAATAAAAATGCCTGAAAATCGCTCTGCTCAGGTGTGAATGCAGCCTCAATGAATAGCAAGGTTTTGCTCACTTATCTTTATAATGCACAATGAAGTTGTCGGCAGAATTTTATTCTAGGGTCTAACTAGACTTTAAAATAAATGCTTAGACTGACTGCACTACAATGGAATAGCATTCCTGAGCAACTGTTTATAAGATAAAAGTATTTAGTATTCAGCAAAAGTGTTACATTAAGCTTCTGGATTTCCTCCAAAATTTGGAAGTTGAAAGACAAAGTGAGAAATGAATTTAAACACCATAAAAAGGTAGGAGAGCTGCACAGACTGGGGCTCACATATGGATCTGTCATCCATCGACCAGGGTCATTTAGTGGCCTGCAGAATGAGCCATGGCTGCAGGCCTTTGGACCTACAGTAGTTGATACAATCGAAATTATGCTGAAACTGCTATTATTATAATCCATAATTTGTAACAAAGCTAAACAAATATTGCTTCTATTATTTTAATTGTGTGTGAGTGGTTTATTATTCACTAGCACTATATTGGGAGGCCTAAAATGAATGTATGTGTAGGATAAACCCAATTAAATTACACTGCCTTACACATTCTTTGTTAAGCCCCGTAGGGAAGGAATAATGCTGTTACTCTGTTGCCCTTTAGGAATATTTTCTTCAGATCCTGTCACAAGATAAGATTTCGAAAATTTACGAAGACATGGGCTTGTTGGCTGCATTTTCAAATAACACAACCTTTCAGTCTCTCAGATTAGTCTAAATCCAAAGGCATTTTTAGTTAAATGCTGAACCCTGGAGGAAGGAGTTGGCTATCTGGTGATGTTACAGTTTCAGTACCATACGGTCTCAACACCACTTCTCTACCCTATGACATAGAGGCTAATCTGTAAACTGGGAGGCAAAGGGGAGCGATGGTTGTATATCCTCTCCTCCTTTACCCCTCTTAATCGCACCTTAACTGTCCCCTTTCCTTTCCTCACTCCAATCCCGCCCTCTCTCCCCCCTTATTTTTCTATTCTTTCTCTCCTCATTCCCACTCTTTTCTCTCCATACTCTCTGACTCTACCTAATAATGGGACTTAGTAAAGAGCTTTAGGAGTTGCCCTCTACTCAATTCTTGTTTTACCTGAGCATTTGCTCAATGGCTACGGGGGTTGATTAAACCATTTTGCTCCGGAGTGGGTTCTATGTAAACGCATAGACTCCCCATGAAAGTATATCATCTATTCATGAGACCTGTGGCTGAGCTACAGGAAGATTTCTCCCTGGCTGGGGTGACATTAGGTTGTATTTGTGGTAGACCCCCCCTTTTACATGCAAGGGGGTGATCTCTTGCTCTTTACACAAGTCCTGGTTTAATTTGTCCTGTGTTAATCTACTGTATGTTCTGCTATGTTTATCAATGCTGATTTCTTTTTGCCAAAATGGTCATACTTCATTTGTTTAGTAGCACTTTGAATGGAATGTGGTACTTTTGGACCCTTTGTAGTACTTCTTACTTTATGTCTCACTCTTGCCCCTAGATTTTTATAAATGTGAAGTTTCAATAAAGTGTTTGTGGAACTAAAAACACATTTTTAGTAGAATGGTGCAGAGTTTTAGCCTCTACCAGGTTTGTACTGCTTGTAACAGGGTGTTACTGCCTATTTACCATTTATACAGCTAGGGCATAGTAACTTCTATGCCAGTCTATGTATTTATATTTCTTTTACCAGAATGTCTCAATTGCAATGAGTCACTTTGTCTAAAAGAACCAGAATATTTTCCCAACTAGATATAGAGGTATTCTGCATTATATTTAGTTCATTTTCTAAGTCACATCCATGTAATGGTAGAGGAAACAGAAAACAGGCCCAAAACTGACCCTCAAGTCAGTTTCATATTCTAACAGAGGACAGTCTTAAAACAGTTCCTAAAGTCACTACAGTTTCTCTTTGTAACAGCTCCATTAGGAACTTGATCATAGAGTAAAATAAGGAGAATCTCATCAATGGGCACAGAATTTCCAACCTTGCAGAGGGTTTAACCCTTTTCCTGCTTCAAAAACTTAAAGTAAACCGAGAAAAAAAGACCCTGCAGCATAATGTCATAATGTTCTAGTATGCATCACATATGGGCACATTATGACAGACTTACCCTAAAACAAAGCCCTCCAGCATGTGTTGTCACCATAGACAGGGATTCCAACTTCACCCAGTCTCCCTTCCAGGGCCACGAAATGGCCGTGCCAAAATGAACTAACTCCCTCTTGCCATGGCCATGGCACAGCTCTCTCAATGGACGACCAGCCATCCATTGAGAGCAGAGTGAGCATGTGCCGGTGACATCATTGGCTGCTACTAAAGTAAATATCTCCTAAACAGTGCATGTTTAGGAGATATTTACTATACCCACAGGTAAGCCTTATTATGGGCTTACCTGTAGGCACAAATAAAAAAGTGGACTTTGGTACCACTTTAAAAAATAGTTTTGGCTAAAGGTTGCTGCATGTTCAAGCATTTACTTAAAGATATATTGTATTATTGTCACGTACCAGATAGGAGACTGAAATGACGAGGTCGGCCTCACTTGTGTCACTAGCCCTGACCCCGTTGGAAGTGGAACAGAGGGTGTCTAGGGACCAGGGGGACAAGAGTGCCAGCAGATGTTGCCTGAAGAACTTGCAGCTGGAGTCCTTATAGGGCTGGTAAACCACCGATTCAGGAACAGTAGCGATATGCAGAGCTGGTATGGTAGACTGCCGGGTGTGCACCACAGCAAGGCAGAAACCTGGGATGGGAGACAAGAGCAATGTCATAGAAATAGCCGGGGTCATCAAAAGGTGGACTGCGAGGCACCAAATCATAAGCAAGCCAAAGTAAAAAAACAGAGCCGAGGTCAGGAACGAGTATCAAGCAGGAGAGGAATCAAGAGTCAGGTCAGGAACAAGCCGGGTCAGCAAAAAGGGAATCACACAGGAACACAGCAGGACACAGGGGACAGCTGAAGACCAGTCAGCACTAAGCACAGGCAGAGGCACTCTTTACAATAGTCCACCTGGCTCCAAGATTTGCTGTGCGTGTGCATGTGCGTGTGCACGACTGTGTATTTCTGTGCCCATGCGCACATCTGGTCACTATTCTCCGGATATTTCCGTGCGCATGCACATTTCTATTTGCCAGCCATCTCACAGGAATTCCCTTACAATTATTCAAATTTGTAAACTGTGTGTTTAAATAAAAAAAAAAAAGCACACATTAATGTTTTAATGGTTAATGAAACACCTTAAAACTCAGTATATATGAACACTGAGATAAGATAATCTATGAACTATAAGCAACGTTCACAAACAGCATCGTTCTGGCCAAATTTGTTTCCTGCTGCACATTTTAAACAGGCTCAGAAAATAACAGACACCTTTACTCTGATTAATACAAAAGTTCCCACCTCTTAATAAAAGCCTAAGTTTAATTTGTTTAATATTCCCACCACTAATGATTCCCATTTAAAACATCCTTTAAAAAAGTTTGTAACATTAATTTAATGGAAGCATGCCAATGCTGCTCCAAGAACTCCATTAGATGTTTCCCTGTTAAATTAATGTTACTAACTTTTAATGGATCTTCTAATTAGATGTTATTATTAACAGGAATATTAGTCAAATTAAAATCAAACCCTGAGAGAGACAAGTTAGCTTTACAAGTATGTTAAGCATCAGTATCTGGATAATATATATGCAATGTGGTGATGCCAGATGGCCAAGGTTTGCTTTGCCTTCCAGTAACCCTCTAAAGAACCAGGCACACATGGTTTTGTTAGCACATAATACCTGCAGGAGCAGCACTATTATTAACATACCTACTTACAAAATGAAGTGATGGCTTCTCCCAGTACAGTGCAGTGCACTTGAGAGAGAAAAGGGAGTTCCATCTCTCAATTTCACACTCAATTTAAAGGGTCACATTCAACGTAGACTGATTAGTTTAGGCAGTTTAGAATTGATTGTTTTGATTGTAAAGCTTGCCTGCATTTGTGGGCAATTTAAAGTGAAAAGAGACACCCTGCTACTACATAAAGGAAGGTAGATCAGTGAACGGAATACAGACATTGCAAATTCAGCCCTATTGCATATGGTAAAGTGCTGCGCAAACTGTTGGTGCTATATAAATCCTGTATAATAAGAATAATTGCATACTGTATCAGTAACATTATTAGCTTTCTGCAGTTGCTTTTATCAGATGACTAAAATAATAGTTCTTCATTCAGTTTGTTTTCTGGGAACAGTAATAGTAGAAACTTTCAGGTGTACAATTAAATTAAAAAGATGAGCAAGTTATTGTTATTATTACTATTATTATTATTATTATTATTATTATTATTATTATTATTATTATTAATAATAATAATAATAATAATAATGTGAAGCATATTTATGTATTAAATATATCCACATATCATTTAAACATATACATATAATTTAAAGCCCATTTATAAAGGGAGAAGTAAATGAGAAGACAATGTACACCAATTGTCCACATGCAGCCCCAATGATGGACTTTATACCATTTTAGGTGAAAAACATTAAACATTATTTAAAAATACCTCTTCAGATGGTTTTAGTTGCAGTCACATGACCACAAACTTCCAAGTTAAATATCTGACATAATGGGGTTATTTACTAAAACTTCGAAAGTGCAATATCTGGTGTAAATCTGCATAGAAACCAATCAGCTTCCAGGTTTTATTAACAAAGCTTAATTGAACAAGCTGAAGCTAAAATCTGATTGGCTACAATGCACAGCTGCACCAGATTCTGAGGTTTTTAGTAAATCTCTTTCAGGACCTGGAAGTGACATACTCCAGGTTCCAGATTGCCTCCAGAATTACAGCATACGTGCATCGAAAAAGTAGAGTTTGACATACATAGTCCCTATACATGCATAATGAATTGGGAAAGCTTCCAGGTGCTGGCAATGCAAGGGGGATTATAGATTTGAATGCTGGCTATATAACATTGTTGGCCCATGACTGGCAATCAAATAGTAAACAAGGCAGAATCAGGGGACAATTGACTTATTATAACTAGGAAACTGTGTTTATATTATATGAAACTATTCACAGACACATTTTCCTTTTTTGCCAGATAAAACAATTTAATTGATTTTGTTCAATAATGTTCATACTCCGTGGTTTGAAAAATGAGACCACAGCCCCCCAGGGCTGTGTGCCCCCTACCTGGAAATGCAAAACCACGTATATATGCATGATTTTGCGCAGCCCTGCCGCCCTGTAGCAGTAGTTCTGCTATAGGGCGGTGGGGAAGCAGTTAAAATGCACATACTGCATATGAATGCTTATCCTTGGAAAACATGGGGTTTGATTCGTCATACGTCCAATGTCACTTGACAAGTCTCACAAGAGTCTAAATATAACCACTAGTCCAGAAAAACTGTGTGATTCTCAAAGTGTAGAGCATCTATAACTAAGAAAAATCATAATATTGAATCTTACCAGCCTATAGAAGTTCTGGATGCATTGGTTCACCTTTTACAAGCCATGTTTCCTTTATTTTTGGTGATCCAGTCAGGCATTGAGCAGTAGACAGAGGTGTCTGTGTAAGGTCTGCATGACTGGGTTTGGAGAGGCAAGAGGCAGCAATAGTTAACTATCTACAAAAGAGTGAAGTAAAGAGTGATGCTGGACAACACCTACCTGACTGGTTGAAAGGGAGTCTAAGAGGGGCTATAGGTTCTGATTAGACAGAAAGTTCCAGGTTTTAGACAGAGTTGGCAGCATTGGGGCAGCATTACCACCCTTCCACCCTGTTAACTTTTTCAGCACAGTACTTTTTGCACTTACAATATGTTGGTCTGCTGTCTTATTGTCAATGTAGCTGGGTGTGGTATTATTTGTTTTGAAGGCCAGCATCTGTAAAAAACGTTAAATAGAGATTGCCTCAGTTATGGCAATCATGTGCCAATGAGCCATGTTAAGACTTACTTGGTGTTTTCAGTTGTGAAGGTGTAAGATGGCCTTCAAATTCCAGGTTATTTTGTCTTTGTTTATTATTTAACCACTTGACCTCCAGAAGGGTTTGCCCCCTTCATGACCCGGAAATTGTTTTTGCTATTCAGCACTGTGCTACTTTACCTGGCAATTGCTCTGTCATGCAACACTGTACCCAAGTGAAATGTATATATATTTTTACATTAATAGAGCTTTATTTTAAATAATCATTCTTCATAAATTTAGGCCAAAAATGTAGTCTGCTAAATTTCTTTAGTAAAAAAAACCCAATCATTGTATATTATTTAGCCTGTGTGAAAGTTCTTGAGTCTACAAACTTTGGTATATATTTGAAAATTGATCAATCCTTATGTACTGCCTACCTATCTCAATTATTGAGGCCCTAAAATGCAGGGACAGTACAAAACCCCCTAAATGACCCCTTTTTGGAAAGTAGATGGTCCAAGGTATTTAGTATTTTTTGGGAAAATTAAGCAATTAAATACAATTGTTTTTCACAATTGTTTTTTTACATACTATCACCAGTGCAGTATCATCATATGACTGGTGTGGCAGTAATCAGGTATACTGACTGGTGACAACATGTAAAAAAAGAAAATTAAAAAAAAAAAGTAATTTTTACTTACATTTTTAAACATTTCTTTCTTTCTTTTTTTTAACATTGTTTACCCTTGTTTTTCATTTTTTACTTGCTGTCATCAGATTAGTTCAGTGTCACCATAGCATCACTGTACTACTCTGGGGGGGGTGATCATGGATTTTTTGTACACTGTTATTGCTTATAACAATGATGGTCAACTGTTATAAGCAATAGTTTTAACTGTCATGAACGGCTTTCATTCATGACAGCTTGCTTACTATTGTGATGCTATGATTGGCTACAGCTAGTCGCATGGTACAGCGTGCCAGGTATCATGGGATAGCTGTTGGTCAATCACAGCATCACAATAGTAAGCGAACTGTCATGAATGGAAGCCATTCAAGACAGTTTTGCTTAAACGTAATGATGTGATCGCTATGATTGGCCATAGCAATCATATGATACCCCTCACAGAGGCAGGGCACTGAGCACTGTGACTGACTGATCCACTCCAGGGGGCGTGTCGGTGTGCATGAGCTTAGCTTTGCCAGTACATTGCTTAGCCTGTAGCTGCTGCCTGCCCACAGTAAATGTATTTGGACGGCCAGCAAGTAGTTAAATGGTATGGTTTACAAGGACATTATTTGGCCTTAAATTCCATAAATGGCTGCTGTAGCAGCCAAATCCAGATTTAGCATGGTGTCAGTTATTTGAGGGGTAGAGGTGAGGGTAGATTTTGGTTAACCCAGGTGACTCCAAGATATATACCATGCCAGAGATACAACGCTTGTCCTAGAATAACACTCCCTTGCCATACCATGGGGAATCACTAGATTGCTTGCTCCTAATTTGGACCATAGAACACCTGCCATTTTCCTTATCTCCATAATATGAGGGGGGGACGTTCTGTAGTCTCAGGGGCAGACTAACAACTCATGGGGCCCCAGGGCAATAGGGGATCATGGGGCCCCTGTGTCCTTGCCCAAACTCAAAAAAGCCTATGAAAAAGGTACCAGGGGCATCTCATGGGGCCCCTTACTGACCCCGGGCCCTCGGGCAGCGCCCGAGTTTCCAAATGGTCAGTCCGCTCCTGTGTAGTCTACAGAGTAGAACTAACCAGGACTGATATTTTGCACTTATGAAACAGATAACACAATGCTTTCAATGGTATATGTAAAATACCAAAAGGAAACAAATAGGAGACTTTCATTGTTAAGGTTTAATAAAAGTTTTATCCAAAAATATTATGTATATGTGCTTCATCTAACATTTGTGCTTCATCTCTTAAAACATTTCTATAACAGTCTATAAAAAGTCAGTTATTTTCACAGAATAATTAGTTATTTTATTCCTTTTAAAGATTATATATATTATATTTTAAAGGCAACATTGCTTGGCTTGTGAGTTATAAGCACAAACAGACATTTTTGTTCAATGTCATTTTCTGACATTTAAATGTTTTTAGATATATTTTTGCTTTTACATTATCACAATAATTCCTAACCCATTGGATTTTCTTTATCCAGATACTCTGGCATTGTTTCTCTGATATGCTCTATATACAAACATACACTGTATGGTTTATCAAATAGTCAAGGCAGAGAGTGCCTCTGTTTGTGCAGCTTGTGGGAATTCCTGTTGAAGGAGGAGTCTTCAGAACAATCAGAAATACATCCTTTGGCCTGGGAAAAATTAATCTCCCACATGCTTTTCACTTCAGTTTTATCAATACATGTGACACAAGGAAATGAAGTGTAGTGAACCTTTCATAACTACTGCTATTACAAAAAATGTGATAGGTCAAGTCAGTTCAGCTAGCGCAAAACAGAAAATAATTTAACAAATGTGTTGAGAGTTTACCTGCTGTGCAGATGCTAATAGTTTGCTTTTTTAGTTTTTGTTTTTTTACAGTTTTACTATGCTTCTGTCAAATTTCACAAAATAGAAGGCTCTACATTGTGGAATGTTTGCTAAGTGCTCATATTTACATATCTAAGGATTACACAAACACATCACTTACCAAATTATGCAAACAGCTATTCACAGGTTTCTGCACTCTGTTATTAGGTACATCCTTTTTTTTACACAAACTATTATTCTACCTAGCTTGTGACATGTAAATACTTTTAGGCTGCATTTAAATGTTCCTTGCATATTCCTTGCATAATGTCATGCATTTTTACATGCATTAGAAACAACCGTGCATTTTCATGCTCTGCTATTGCCATCAATAGGCCCAATAATACATGCAAATGCATTAAAGAATAATATACGCCAACGTTTGAAAATTGGTGCAATAAATGCATTGGTGGGAATGGCTTCTAAGGCTGGGTTCATACATCTGGTGTGCAGGAACACACCTGCATTACTTGCGTTACATTAAGGGAGCCAATTGTTAGAATTGGGCAAACAAGGTGCAATACTATTTTTTATTTTTTTTACACAGCACAACATAAAACACGGTTTTCCATTACTATGTGTTGTGATGCACTGCAACACATATTGGTTAGCAAGGTGTGTTGGTGAATGACACTGCAGTCGAATAGCACGCAGAACAAGCATTTTACTGTAACACTGCCAGGGTCATTTGGACATTCCCGCCTTGTGCTTTGTTTCTGATGAACCTTGAATGCCTTGCTCCCCCCATGAACTTTTATCCATGCCTTCGCACTTCTGTTTGCCAGATTATTGTGCTCTTCTCCAGCCAATATCTTGCTCTTGTTTCTCCTGCTGCCATCCACATCTTTACTATTACTCATTAGCAGGGGCGGACTGACAACTCATGGGGCCCCCGGGAAATAGGGGATCATGGGGCCCCTGTGTCCTTGCCAAAACTCAAAAAAGCCTATGAAAAAGGTACCAGGGGCATTTCATGGGGCCCCCTTCTGACCCCAGGGGGTCAAGGGGCCCTGTGTCCTTGCCCAAACTCAAAAAAGCCTATGAAAAAGGTACCAAGTGCATCTCATGGGGCCCCCTACTGACCCCAGGCCCTCGGGCAGTGCCCGAGTTTCCAAATGGTCAGTCCGCCCCTGCTCATTAGCAACCTTGGCTTGTTTCTCAAGCAAGCCTCAGCTTGATCCCTACCTGCTATATCTGCTACTGGACCCTGGCATGCTCACCTCCTGGTGGGGCGATCCTGAGGACTATGAACTGGAACTAACATGCAGGAAAACCCTTCTATACCATCAGGAACTCTGGTAAATACTGGTTAGTGTTTAGCCCCTGCACCTTGGGTGAGCCCATGTCATCTGCCAGTGTGACCTGCCCGTGAATAATCCAGCCGGTCAGTGGAGGCCTCTCTACTAATATAGCTACTGGTCTCCAAGCCTGACTCATGACCATGGCAAAGTGCACATTACAGCAGGTTATCAGTGTGAACCCAGCCATATTAATTGTTATAATTATTACAGGTATTGAAATGTGCTCCAAGAAAAGACCCTCTGAAATGTAGTTGCAGATGCTAATAGCAAATGTGATCCTTTAGTGCAGGTATTTCTTGTGCCTGTGTCTGGTGAACCTATGCCTGTGTTCACCTCTTCTCCCCACAGTTTTATCCAAACTACTTGATACTTATCCCTGGTAAAATTCCTTGAATGTTAGCAAAGGTTTGAGCCATGGGTGGCCCTGTTGGCACCATTTGGCTCAAAAAAAGTTGGATTCTCAATTAACTTTGTCAAACGAGTGGAGTAAAAAATTGTTAGACAAACACTGGCTGCATTCAAGCTTGGAAAGCCAAATGGCAGGTGGAGCCTCTGCCAGTACCAAGTGGCATCACGACTGCAGCGTACAGCAAGGATCAGTGTACAAGCGAGTTACAGGGGGCGGATATGCACAAAAATCACTGTGAGTGTGATCTAAATGTTTATTAAATTTATTGTGATTTTACACTATATACGATTCTCCTTTGTAGCACCACTGCTTTGACCACCCACTGCAGGCCCTTGTTTATTCCCTAAGACAGTCTCACAAAAACATTGTGCTCACATGCACACTCTGTAAACCTTGCAACTCCATGCATTAATTTACATAACGGGATAGCAGCCACTAGTGCGCTGAGAGTGTTTTTTCTACATTCCCTGCTGTACTAGCCCACACCTTTACCTTTTCACCCATTTTCCGTGCAAAACCCTGAGCTCTAGTCAGTTCCCATATAAAAACTCTGTGCACACTTGTGCATACATTGGGGTTGATTTACTAAAGGTAAATATACTGTGCTCTGCAAGTGCAGTTGCTTTAGATCTGGGGGAAAGCTCTGAAATGAGATGAGGCTTTGCTGATTTCTTTCATCCAATCATGTGCAAGCAAAAATGATGTTTTTTTTTCTTGTATGTTCCCCTTAGATCTAGAGCAACTGTGCTTTTAGTGCACTTGCAGTGCACTTCTAAGTGCACATGGGGTGCACGTCCTATTTGCCTTCATTAAATCAACCCCACTCTGTTGGCTGCCAGCAATGTGTGGACCCATGGTTGGAAGCTTCATCCCACCTCAGACAATACAAAGCCTCCAGGCTCCAGGACCCAAACTAATTCCAGAAGAAACTGAAAATCCCCTTTATGAGGCATGCATTCTGGAACCCCCAAGCCTGCATGGATGAAAACCCTAGATGCCAGCCAAAGACTATCTACATCATGATGTGGCCCTGTCCTGTTACACTATCTAATGTGTTATTACTTCATCTCATGTTAACGTAATAAGGGTCCGTTAATTATATGTATAGAGGCCAGAGATGTTGCTCTACCCAAAATCATGCTAGTTAATTCATCCAGACTACAAAACAATTTAGCATTGTGTTTACTTGGCGTGCATACTTCTTCACCACAGTGTTTTACAGTAATTTACTTGTTGTCATCTACTTTCTATATTATACAAACTAAAGATAGATTAAAATATCTGTTCTATAAAAATTTGCATTACAAAAGCATCTCAATAATCCTAGGTTACCATAATACTTTCATTCATGATATTATTAAAACAACCGTGCTGTTAAGAAAAAGTGAATTATTCCATCTTTCTAACAAAGCAGATTATTTATGCTCATTAGAAGCTGTGAAATGAGAAGTATCCATGTTAAAATAGAGTAGATTATGTATTTCATCATTGTTTATGTGCATATATTCATTACATGCATAAACCACTTGGAAATTTTTCAAGCAGGTAAATGCTGATAATCATTTTGTTTAAACCGGAGAGGGTTGCACAGAACCTACCAGGAAACATATTGTCCTCTCTCATTATATTAATGAATTAGCAATCATTACTGTAATAGTGGAAACATCCACTGGAAATAATAAGTTACATGGTGTTTAAAATGATTAAGTGTTTCTTTTAAATGGTACCTTATTATAGGTTTATAAAATAAAAAGAGAGAGAGAAGAAAATATTTATAAAAAAGGATTATAGATACAGAATAAGCTTTTGAGATCACATTGTCCTTTTTTTCACTGTGTTCTGCATTTTATCTTGTGTGCTTTGAAAGGCTAGTAAGCCTTACTCCAAAATAATACTCAAATATTTGTTTACAGCACACCAGTCATGGACACAAGTGTTTTACTAAGATGCTGACTGTGTATTTCTGATGTTGCTTTGAACTAGCAAATGTTTGCTTGTTCTTTGAAAGGGGAAAATATGGGAAGTAGATGCTTTTTTTTGGGTGCAGTTATTTTGTCGCTGTGATATGCACAGTAAAAATAGAGCAGAGAGTGGGCACAGACATAAACAGTGTAGAATGGTTACATTGCTGAAGTAAAGGAACAGAAAGCAGGTGTCATAGGAGGGAAGAATATGGATAGCAGCTGTGGAGGAGAAGGAGAAGAGTAGGAACTAGGCACAGAAGAAAGAAGAAAGCAGAAACAGAAAGGTGTAGTTGAAGAAGAGCGAAAATGAAGAGCAGGAATAGTTGAGGAACATAGTGAAAGCAGAGTAACAGAAAAGTTCTTTCTTTCTGTGGAGTAATGAATCTGACAACATGCCTCCAGCTCTGGGTTTGTTCTATGACTCAAGAGGTGCCCTCAGGAGGTACCCACCAGACCAATAGCAGATTGACAGCTGGGAGGGCCTTTTGTCCCTCCAGGTGGACATCATATGATGTCCTCCCAGTTACACCACTCATGAATGCCCCAGGGGCAGAGAGTATGGCGATTTGTGGTGAGCTGTGGTGGCTCTTTACCATGTGATCAGCTGTATCCAATCACAGCTGATCACATGTAAACAAATGGCAGTTATCAACATTTCCTTTCTTCTGAGCTGTCATAGCATTGAGGAAAGGAAATCTGATAACCAGCTTTACTGTGATGGGATGTTTACACTGATAATCAGGGCACTGATTATCTGCAGCCCCATCAGTGCCCATAAGTGCAGCATATCAGTGCCCATAAGTGCAGAATATCAGTGAAGCCCCATCAGTGCCAATCCATGTCAATCAGTGTAGCATATCAGTGCCCGTCAGTGCAGGATATCAGTGGCACCTATCAGTGCCCATCAGTGCTGCCTTATCAGTGCCTCCTCATCAGTGCCTCTTCATTAGTGCCCATCAGTGCCACTTATCAGTGCCCAACAGTGCTCCCTTATCATTGACCATCAGTGCCCATCAGCGCAGCCACATCAGTGTTCATCAGTGCAGCCTTAACAGTGCAGCCTCATCAAGCTCCATGAGTGCAGCCTCATAAGTACCCTTCAGTGCAGCTTCATCAGTGCACATCAATGAAGAAGAAAATTTACTTATTTGCTCATTTATATAACGGAAACTTAGAAAAAGTTTTTTTCAAGATTTTTGGTATTTTTTTGTTTGTTTAGCAAACAATAAAAAACCCCAGTTGTGTTTATATACCACCACAAGAAAGCTCTATGTGTCTCAAAAAATGATAAAAATTTCATTTGGGTACAGTGTTGCATGACCACGCAATTGTCGTTCAAAGTGTCAAAGCACTGAAAGCTGAAAATTAGCCTGGACAGGAAGGGGGTGAAAGTGCCTGGTATTGAAGTGGTTAAACATTTAAACTTGTACCTCAATGCTTGCTATAGCATCTTCTATCTGATCGCTACAGTATGGTCTGACTTTTTTTTACCTTAAAGTGGTACTATACCCAGGACCCTGCATTCATTATATCTGATCTCCCACAGTACACAGAACATGGAAGTGAAATTAGTTTAGTAAATATAAACTGCTAAATACCTTTCCTCATCAGCAGTTAGAGCAGTCTTGTGACTTCTATCAATGTCTAGCAAAGCATTGGTTAAAGCTTGTAGGAGGAGTTTTCATTCTCCTCTTACTATCCTATGAGACTGCAGGACCCTGGACCCTCTGTCTGGACAGTGCTGATTGGCCCTGTGCTGATCACATGCACCCTCCCAGGAAAAGAAAAAAACTCCCTAGCAATGCGCACTAAACTGAGCATGTGCAGCGTACCCCAAGGCTCTGTTTTATCAGGAGGGGACTGTAAGAAGAAGGGGAGGATCAAACATCCCTTTTACACAATGCAGTGGATTAACCCCTTAAGTTCCAAAGTGAGTATAACAAGCATGCTTTACTGCATATAAAGACTGTTTTTACTGATGTGGGATAAGTAACATTTTAAGCTACATTTACAAGATGTTTCTCTTGTTTGCTGCCTGTCCTGTCCCTGGCTAGGTTTACAGAATTACTCCCTTGTCTGCTGTCTGTCCTGACCCTTGGCTACTTTTAGTAGGTTACCCTCTTATTTGCTGCCATTCTTGACCCTTGGCAACATTTACTGGATATTCCCTTGTCTGCATCCTCTGCTTCTGTCATCTCTACCTACCTCTGCCTATGGTAATTTTTCTGTGGATCTGTTAACAACACTAATGGCCAGAGTATATAGCTAAAGTCCTGGGTGCTTCTGAGTACTAGTAGAGGCACTAGCCTTAGAGGTAAAGCAGCTTCTTTACATCATTAGTATATACTAAGATAGCATAGAGGAAAGTAGACTTGATAAAGGGGGGCATGACCTCAAAACACATCATTTCCATGAGAAGCCACCATGATCATCCAGGAAGTGCTCAGTGAACCAACATCCTTTTATAGCTCTACACAATCATCTGTGTATTCAGCTGACAGATGCTGCAGGCACATGCAGATCATTTCTCCCAGTTTTCTGACACAGCAGCTCTCAGCAGGGCATGGAAGAGATATAGCAACTACAGGACAAGTCATAGCTCTCGCCAGGCTATCTTGGATTCTGTTGATAATTGCTACTGGCATGTTGATACTTGGAGCATGTGAATGCATTCATTTTATTAACTTTTTGCATCCAAAAGAAATGAGATTCCATTAGTCCATGAGCTTCCTTTGTTCCCTTTTTTTCTTCAAGGGTTGATGGAGAGTGGATTTAGAAATCCACCATGGCAATATGTCAATGTTCCAATGTAAAATGCCAGAAAAGGTAGTGTTTGGTTTTACCATGCCCCTTTGGCCTCAAATCAACATTGGTCGCATAATCTACCAAGCCTAAACCAGATGTTCTTTACTCTTTCAACAGCTGGCAAAAGATGAATAGAACAATATTACAGTAGCATGTTTGCACCCATCTTTTAGACCTTCTTTCGTTTGGGCCATCTAAGAGATTAAGAGCTTTAGAACATCAACCAGGCACCAACAACTTGCCATATGTTTAGCACTTATTAAGCTCTGTAACTATGGCAGAGCTGGTCTACTGAACTTGCTGGCGCTGTGTAATGGAGGCCTAGCACTTATTACCTGTGGCTTATAGAGCAGCGGTCGTGAATTAAAATTTACAGAGATCAGCATCACACTCCCCTCTTTAAAGAAGTCCCACAGTGTCCTCAGTTCCCTTTCACATCACTGCCCCCCTTTACATCGTAGTGCCCCTTTAAACATCACAGTGCCCCTTAACACAACACAGTGCCCCTTAACATAACACAGTGCCCCTAACACAACATAGTGCCTCTTAACACAACATAGCACCCCTTAACACAACACAGCATTCCTTAACACAATTGAGCACCCCCATCACAACACAGTGCCCCTTAACATAACACAATGCCCCTTTTAATGCAATCCTTCCCCTGCAAAGTCCTATGGTACCTTAGGCAGAGCAGAGGCACTAATCCTTCTGGAGTGTCCATCCTGGGCCTCCAGCCCTCCACCGATGTTATCCTCATAGCGGGTAAGGGTGGGAGGAGCTGCAGATCGGGACTGAGGGGTGGGAGCTGCCCAAGTTATTATGTTAACAAGTGGGCGATTGCCTGGCTTGCAAATATGAAAAGACTCCCACTTTCTGTCTCGAGCTGCAGAGAGCGGACGTCTTTACATATTAACAAGCTGGGTAATCACCAGCACCCACCCCTCAGTCCCGATCTGCAGCTCCTTACACCCCACCCATGGCTGCTGTCCAGGCAGGACTGTTCCTTGGTCCAGTTACGGACCGCAGTCCACAATTTAGTGACCACTGTTATAGAGGACAGCCAACACAACAGAGGCTGTCTTGCCTCTTTTTATTTTTTGTTTCTACCATAGACCAGGTTTCACTTGTTTTTTTGCAGCAGGGCACTATCCTAGTGCCTCTCCATATTGTCTTGGACAGGATATTACTAGGACATAGGTTCATGGGCATTCAACTACTGCTTCCCTATGCGAACAGCATATCATCCATCTCTCTCTCTATCTCTATCTCTGTCTCTGGGTTTCTTATTGCATTGCCTTTAGACCAGGTGGTTCAGGTTTTTATAGTGTATAAGTAGTGATTAATGTTCACACAACTGTAGTTAACCTTTGAACGTTTCTGACAAAAATGTTATTTAATTCTGTGCAAAAAGAAGCAACAACACACCATTTCAAAGTTTAGATATTAGTCTCACATCATGGTCAAAGTTACACCAGCAAGAGTTTATTTCCTTTAAGTCACTTACAGTTGTCCCACTGTGGGAGCACAGCTAATGGTGTCATACTCCCTTTGGTTGGGGGAGTTGGAGAGTTGCATGTGTCACAGGCATCAGTGGAGGAGTATTCGCTGACTCTTGGACATAATTACACTCTATATGACATCTTATCTTTTGGTGCCTGATTGATATGTGTTTTTGGCATTGTGCCATGAGGTCTTCTGAGGTATATGGTTCTATCAAATAGAGCAGCTTGAGAGCAATATGGTCTGGTCTTTCCTCCCTCTTATGGCTTTCTGATGATTGTTTGTGGCTTTCCTCGCATCCTCTTTTTGTCTGTGACTCAGAGGGGTGCAACATTTATGAGTAAGCCATCTTCTATGTGATAATCTCTGCTTGACTCCTGAGGAAGCTAACCATGCGACATGAGTCGACTCTGCACACTGATATAACACTGTAACAAATTTTGTATTACACAAGAAATATGTTGTAACTGAATGCAATACTAAAGTTTTTAACACATGGATGGCAATGTTATCTGATTTTGTATTAATAAATGTTTTCTGATTTGATAAGTTGTTGTTACTTGTACTTTCCGCTTATTGGCACATCTTAAAGTCCCACTTTTGACTTGGGGTTGTCCCTCACTCTGGAGTGGGTGTGGGAACCCCAGAATTTATTTTAAATACAGTCATTTGGGATGGTGCCTTTTAAGGGGCATGTTTTTTATAAGCTCATCTCACATTTTGAGGTTAATATGTGTGTAAACTATTGGGCCCTCCCTTCGTACCAGTATAGTATCTTCCAGATGCCGGATTATGGTCTCCAAACATCACAGTCTAACAGTTTTTCTTTCAGGGCTACATCCCTGATTTTTAAAATATCTGTGTTATATAATAACTATTGGAGCATATGTTGCTTGTGATTCCATACCGTTGAACCCAAATGTGTGTGTCTTTACAGCTGGTCTTCAATATGGACCCAATCTTAATTGTTAAATGAGACCATCACTTTTAAAACTAGTATTTACTCACCTATGGTGCAAGGGGAGATTATATCTCTGGCATGCTGACCCATCCTTAGCCCTTATGGGAGCATAAGGAATGGAGTAGGTGGGATTCAAAATACGTGCAACTCACCGAAACTGGACAAAAACATTTTTAACAACAAGTAATTTTCAGGAGCAGGATGGCCAGTGTCTAGATAAAAAAATAATGCCATAGGTGGGTAAGCTAAGTTCCCTTTATCACTCACACAATTTAATTAAAATTTTGGCTGGAGCGGATTTTTTTTATAACTGTACCCTCTCAGTCATGCAGAACCAGTATGCAAATGTAATAAGTAGAGATTGGGCCTGGTATCAGAGATTCTATGAAATCATTTATTCCTCTAAACATGTAAGCTTTTTCACTATAAGTTTTTTTTATTTTAGAAAACATATATCTTTAATGTTTCTGATTCTTAAATATCTAGTTAATTTATCGGAGACACCATTAAGTTACCTAACACAATATATACCATTAAGCTATATTCCGTATTTAAATTGTAAGGTTGTAATCTCCTGAAGAAATCTTATTTATAAAGAGTCACTTGTCACCTTAAAACAGAATTTATAGAATACCACTTCATTTGGATGACTTTTTATGCATTTTCTTTGCTAGGAGATTAAATGGCATTTGAGCCTGTAAAAATGTTCTTTCCAGCAACATGTTTGAAGCTACAGCTGCCTGATATGGCTAATGAATTTTACAATCAAAAGCTAAAGTGAATTAGTTGCAGCAGATGTTTTTACTCTGGGAACTACCAGACCTTTTTGGCCGCTCATTTATCCTTAAAGGGGATAGAACTTTGCACTTCTATTATGTGTTGTCATCGAAGCATTGCACAACTTTATCAAACTTTTCATTCTGGAAACTGAATTAATTTTGTGAGGTTTTTTTTCGTATGGCTTTTTAATCACATTTGCTGAGGAACATGTGTACTGTAAAGATGGAGAGCCGATTATGGCTCCCAGAAAGGCCACTTTCAAAAGAAAAGTGCCCCAGCTCTAAGGCCTCCATTTGAAGGTCTACAGGTTTTGTGAAGAGAAAAAAATTAATTACTATTTTAATAACGAAGCCAAGCCTGCTGAAAATCCTCTTAGAGAGTAGCTGAATGATGTAATAGCTTGCAGGGGGGATATTGAAAACACTGACCACACAGTCTGTCCTTCACTCTTCTATTCAAACTCTGTAAGATGATATATGCAAAAAGGTCACACTTTAAAAGCTTTACAAAAATAACACTGATTTCCAAGGAAAGTAAGGTTGAAGAAGAAAAACTGAGCATCTATTTATTAGTTAATTTAGTTTATACAGTTTTTTTGTATGTAATTTAGCCTTACCTTAACTGCAGCCATATGTAAATCAAATATTAGCAATCATTAATGTCTTTGGCAAACACATACTAGATAATAATAACAACAGTAATATTAAAAAATGTTATATACAAATCTATTCTCATAATATTAAAATTATTATTATTATTATTATTATTATTATTATTAATAATAATAATAATAATAATAATAATAATAATAATAATTATTATTATAATAAATGTGTGCACCTAGTTTAAGATTTTCCCTAATATTTTGTTTTTAGCAAGGAATTTTCAACCCACACCATTAGACTAATAATTTGATGCTTTGTAAATTGGCACCAAAACTTTCAATACTGTGTATGACATTTTCAGCATATATGGCATTATCATCCATAGTATTGCCATGATAGTATATATAATTATGTAAATACAGCATTATAGTACATTATCTGAGATTTACAATTATTGTTAAAGTGGTTGTAAAAGCTGAAGATGTTTTACCTTCTTGCATTCTATGCAGCAGCACCCTCAACCGCTCAATACTTACCTGAGCCTCATGGCTATACAGAGATGTGAATGACAGCCTCGGCTGTCCCGGGTCTCTGCCTTTGTATTGTCTGAGACAGCAAGTGAGAGCCATTGGCTCCAGCTGCTGTCAATCACAGCCAGTCAGCCAATGAGGAGGGGGGCAAGCCACAGCTCCGTGTGTGAATAGACACACAGAGCAGCGGATGCCCCCATAGCAAGCCGCTTGCTATGGGGGCACCCGACAGATAGGAGGGGCCAGGAGAGCCTGCGGGTGACCCGAGAAGAGGAGAATCCAGGCTGCTCTGTGCAAAACCACTGCACACATTAGGTAAGTATAGACATGTTTGTTATTTAAAACAAAATGCACCTTTAGAATTGCTTTAAATGTTAGGTTCACGCTAAGATTTATCTTAAAATCAAAACTTAGGTCTACGTTGCAAATAAATATGAAATGTGTGTGCCCCCCCCCCCCCCCCATTCCTGTATATTTAAAATGTAATGCTCATTTAAACTAGTGGATATGTATACATAAGAATACTTACCTATCTTACACCATGGTCCTGCAGCAGACAGTGGTCCTCCCCTCCATCCTGGAATGTGGGCATCACTTACAATGCAGGACCAGCAGTGGCCGCTGGTCTTGTGTTGTACATGATGACATGGGAGGAGGTACAACCAGAAAAGAGGACCAGCTTTAGGGAGAATGATCATCAATACCAGTACCAGCAGGGAGAAAGCCTGCAGGGCTGTGCAGCAAAGTAAAGAATACCTTCAATTAGAACCTCATTAGTCTAAGTAAGCATTATAGAAGCAACTTCTATAATCCTATAAGGAGCTGTTTAAAGCTCATTTAATTCACACATAGCTAACAATAATAATCACCTAAATGTCATCTAACATACTGTACTTCTCAAGTACTAGTAAATAAAAGAAAGTAAATATTCTAAAGTAAGACGACACAAAAGTTTTTAGACTTGTCACAAAATCAGCATCCTGATTGATCACTGCCAAGCAACTGACATTATTAAGTCATTCGCAAGGCTGCCATGCACTTAGTAGTCATCATTGGCTTGACAATTTTTCTCTAATGCTTTGGAGGACAACATATGCATTATTGTGTTCAATGTGTGTAGGATGAAACTGTTCACATGTTACTTCTAGGACTTTTGCTTTTTTTTTTACAGTATATGAAGCACTTCATGGCATCGTCTTAGAGTAGAATAGTGACAAACAATGTTAACTCTCAGGTGCTGTTTTAAATGGAAGTGGAAATCAATGGTTCCTGTGGGTCGTGGCTGGCATGTGGGCTGGAACTGCCAGTGGTCAGTGACAGTCAGGGTCCAACATTAAACCCAGCACCTAAAACAAATAGGTGCGGGGCATCTGATTGTGACACATCCTGCTCCATAGGAGCACTTAAAGTAGAGCACTTGAAGGAAGGTGATATCATGTGTAACACCATGGCACTCCATGGTATCAATATTTTGGTGCATCACAGCTACTTGGGAGATCTAAATCAGGTCTCCACTGATTATTTCTAGAGCCCCCCATATAGGGGGAATGGGTCACTCTCAGAAGCTCAGTGAATTTGAGTGTGGTACCGTGATAGGTTGCCACCTGTGCAATAAGTCTATCCTTGAAATTTCACTGCTACTAATTATTCCACGGTCAACTGTTAGTGGTATTATAACAAAGTGGAAGCAACTGGTAACAACAGCAACTCAGCCACCAAGTGGTAGGCCATGTAAAATGATCAATGCATGCTGAAGCAGAAGTCGCCAACTGTCTGCAGAGTTAGTAGTTAATGACCTCCAAACTTCATGTGGCCTTCAGATTAGCACAACAACAGTGCACAGAGAGCTTCATGGAATGGGTTTCCATGTCTGAGTAGTAACGATGGTCCGAACACCCCTGTGTTCGGTTCACGATCAAACATTCAAACCTGATAAATGCTCAACCGTGAACTTTAAACTTAATGCAAGTCTGTGGGACTAGAACTTGAAAATTAAAAAGTGCCCATTTTGAATGCTTGTATGCAAGTTAATGCCAAAAAAGGGGTATGGGGACTCAGGTATTCCCTGAGGGACATGAATCAGTGGAAATTTTTTTTCAAAAAGTACCGTCTTTAAAGGGGCAGTCAATTTTCATTGCTTAAAGTAAGAAAAAAAAAAAGTTACACATCTGTGCAATGTACAGAACCTGCTGCAGCAGGACTGACATTTTTTTTTTTTTAATTAAATTTTTATTAAAAAAAAACAGGTTTTTTTTTTAGACAAGTCCTTTATTGAAAAAAAATAAATACAAAATGGTTCTATCATTGTAATCCATCATCACTCACGGCGTCCAGCATTGTCAGAACAATGCTGACTCACCGAAATAAAAAAAACGCCCTCCAACCCATCTGCACCCGCCGAGCACTCACTGTAATCTGACATTTGCCAGTCAGATCTAAATAATTGGGTGGAGCTAGCGGTGATGTCACTGCTAGTTCGACTCAATTGTGCTGTGATTGGCCAAAGCACCTGTTGTCAGGTGCATTGCTTTGGCCAATCACAATGCACTGTGAGAGTTCAGTGCATTGTGGGGTGCATCGGGCAAACAGCCCGCTGAATGCCCTTACCATTTGTGTATTCACCAAATACACAAACGGCCGATGTTAGAGTCAAACTTACGTTCAAGCTTTACATCATCAAGTGCAATGCAAAGTGCCGGATGCAGTGGTGTAAAGTGGTGTAAAGCACGCCGCCAGTGGAGACGTGTTCTCTGCTGTGACAAATCATGCTTCTCTGTCTGGCAATCTGATGGACGTGTCTGGGTTTGGTGGGTGCCAGGAGAACGATACTTGCCTGACTGCATTGTGCCAAGTGTAAAGTTTGGATAAGGAGGGATTATGGTTCAGGGTTGTTTTTCAGGGGTTGGGCTTGGCCCTTTAGTTCCAGTGAAGAGAACTCTTAAGGTGTCAGCATACCAAGATGTTTTGGACAATTTCATGCTCCCAACTTTGTGGGAACAGTTTGAGGATGGCCCCTTCATGTTCCAACACGACTACGTACCAGTGCACAAAGCAAGGTCCAAAAAGACATGGATGAGCGAGTTTGGGGTGGAGGAACTTGACTGGCGTGCACAGAGTCCTGACCTCAACCCGACAGAACACCTTTGAGATGAATTAACGCGGAGACTGCGAGCCAGGCCTTCTTGTCCAACATCAGTGCCTGACCTCACAAATACACTTCTGGAAGACTGATCAAACATTCCTATAGACACACACCTAAACCTTGTGGACAGCCTTCCCAGAAGATTTGAAGCTGTTGTAGCTGCAAAGGGTGGGCCAACCCAATATTGAACCCTACGGAATAAGACAGGGATGCCATTAAAGTTCATGTGCATGTAAAGCTCTTGAGCTCCTGAGAGCAACTCATTCTTTCACGGGATGGTACCAGTCATTGTTAGTCAGAATAGTGTTACACATCTGGACGTAATTATTATTGTCCATAAGGACAACGTTGCTTCCCTTATCTGAGGGTTTTATAGTTATGGTGTCATTAGCCATACGACCGGGGCCGAGGAACCACCAATTGCTGCCATGATGCTGCCTGTGCAACAATATGGGGGGAAAAATTCATACACTTAATTATTCACCACATTTGGCACCAAACAGAGACAGCTGTTCATTGGCGTGTGAGCATTAGATTATTACTATTTATACTAGATCTCTGGCACTTGCATTTTTGTTGGATAATCCTGAGGTGACTCCATGCGATATACAGAGGTACTATTGGTGAGCACTTTATAATGTCCTTATATTCTTGTATGCTCCCTTTTTGGAGGAGTGATTCTGTTTGTTTGTATATGGGCTTATATATGTATCTTTTGTTACCTCTATCTGGGTTGGACCTATTTTGCCATTTTACTATAGTACATATTTCAATTGAGCCCCTATGCCAACAACCTATTTGCTCAAGCCATACATTATTTTTATGTGCCAAATAATGAATATTGGACTTTTTTATTTATGGCCTTTATTACACTTGCTAGATCCCCTTGGCTGTTGCTATGTGGTCCTCGCTGGTGGATGGCTCACTCTGGCATCTCTGCCTACCCTCTCCTTGACGTGTCATCTGGAGAGCATCCTCATTCAATTTTTTTTGAATACCTCATACTTATTATCAGATGTGGTGCAATTTGTAAGTGTTTGAGTAATCAGCTTTTTCTCACATACTTTTAAAATTATATTATGTATTATATTGTTCACAGTTATTTGATACGCTGTTTTGTTTTAGACCTGAATCTCTGAAGAAGGAAATAAGAGTTCCGAAGCGCGTTGGATTTGTCTGAACAACATCACCGTACAAGTTCTTTTGGGCTGCCTACCCATTTGCCAGTTGATGTATTACAGACTGTCAGGTTTCATGCACATGGTGTATGTTTTGTATGTGATATAGGAATCATTGTAATACAATTTACTACATCAAATCTTTTGATTCGTTTTATCGTGTTAATCTTTTGTAATAAACGTTACTATTTTATATTGTTTGCATACTCATGGTTTTTGCCATACAAAGTCCCAGGGGAACATTTCTAGTTTTTCTTGGTCTATGTACATTGCGATGTTGGCAAAAACAGTATAAATGATGGGACATTTTTACCATATTGCTTATTTTTGCATTATTTCACAAATGTTTGTAGTAGCAGTCTATATAACTAGGTGCTTTATTTTTTTACACCTGTGGAAATGGAGGTGATTGGAACACCTGAATCCAATCATTTAAAGGGACATCTCAATACTTTTGGCAATATAGTGTATATATATATATATATATATATATATATATATATATATATTTATATATATATATATACATATACAGTATGGGTGTTCAAGTAAAACTGGAACTTTTGAGTTTGATTAATAAAAGAAAAATTTCAAGGAGTGGAGACTGCATTTATTTTTTGACATGCTTCCCTGCTATATACTTTTATACCAGTGTTTAAATAATGCCTGGAAAGCTTCGGCATAGAAAGATTTGTCAGTACACCTGAACTATCCTAGGACAGCTGGTTTCCCTTTGCCATCATTGTGTTCATTGTTCCCACAGAAAGCTTCATCTCTTCTGCAATTTCATTACAGGTTCTACGTCAATTATCCAGGTTCACAGGAATGACTGCTGTGGGCTGGGAACCACCACAGCCGAGACTGTCACTAATGGACATACGTCCATCTTTAAAATATTTACACCATTCAAATATCTTACTGCAGCTGAGCGTCTCATCACCATACTGTGCTTGAATCCTTCTGTACTGTAGATATCTGTGGGTTTTATGCCTTCATTAACAAGAAAATTCATCACCAGATGCTGTTTTATGCATGCACTAACACTGTTGTCTGCCATCTTGATTGACGGTCTAGACTGGCCCACAACATGTGTGCCACCTATTAGTAATAGGACATACTTGCCACTTACTACTGCATGTAGTACAGCCACACTAGCATCCCTTTTTATACCTGTAAAATGAAAAGTCCCAGTTTGACTTGAACGCCATATATATACAGTATGTGAAAATCCACACTTTATCTGCCCCTGGAGTCTTCCAGCATTTTCAGCAGGCTGATGGCTCCCTTATTTGGCAGGTAATAAACACAGTTGGAAGAACTAACTTGCATATTATGATCTAATTATTGCCATGGCATGCTACCAGTGAGACATACAGATATATGCATGAAGATGCAGTATTCTTTTTTGGGAGCCTTCCAATGACATATGTGCTGCAGTTTACCTGGATCATATGTGGATTCATTTTTTCTACCTAATGTCCATCATAGACTTTGAATGATTGTTCAGCCATAAAAGGGATGGAGTTCCTTTCATGCAATATAGCCTTACAGTATGACCTCTATATGAATGCATATATATTTGGGTATTATTTTTATGCATGTGATTCTTTAATGGGAGGTGATGCCTAGTAGTTTACCTGCAGCTGATTTGGAGGTGTTATTAGTTGGCCAATACATTATTTATAAGACAGTATGTCTTTGTATAGTGCAGGTTTTTCAATAAAGGGTTTTCATTTTGCATTTCACATGTGTTGAACTATTCACTGGGTTACTTACCTTTTTCAGGTGTACACAATACAATCTACAGTGTATACTAAGGTCTAGGTTAAGTCTGGTTTGTATGCCCTTTTAACTCAAACAATTCCTTTGAGCTTTACCAGTCAGCTATGTTACAAAAAGAAATAAAACTTAAGGAACCAAAACATTTTATAAAACAAAGAAAGAATGTTCTGGGACTCAAAAGTATAATAGGAAGAAAGACACAGCAATTCAAGTAGTTAATACTTTCCTCATCTGTTTCCATGTTGTCATCAATCCAGATCTCAATACTGAACCCAGCAGACATTATGAAGGGCATTCAAGTCAAACTGGGACTTTTAATTTTACAGGTACAAAAAGGGATGCCAGCGTGGTGGAACTACACTTAGTAAGTGGCAAGTGTGTCCTTTTACTGATAGGCAGCGCATATGTCACGGGTCAGTCCAGAGACTGTTAATCAAGAGGGCAGACAATAGTGTTGGTGTATGCATGGAACAGCCTGTGGTGATGAAGTTTCTTGTGAATGAAGGTTTAAAACCCACAGATATCTACAGAAGACTTCAAGCACAGTACAATGATGAAACGCTCAGCCGCAGCAACACATTTAAAAGTGTAAAAGTTTCAAAGAAGATCATATGTCCATCAGTGGCAATCTTGGCCATGATGGTTCCCAGCCCACAGCAGTCATTCCTGTGAACATTCAGCATGTGGAACGCCTGATCCTGGATAATCAATGCATAACCTGTTGTGAAATTGCACAAGAGACAAATCTTTCTGTGGGAACGTTGAACACAATGATGACAAAGTAAAGCAGGCTGTCCTGGGATTGTTCAGGTGTACTAACAAAACTTTCTATGCAGAAGCTTTCCAGGCATTAGTTAAATGCTGGGATAAGTGTATAAATGTAGCAGAGGAGCATGTCAAAAATAAATGCAGTTTACAATCCTTGAAATTTTATCTTTTGTTTTATACATTCAAAAGTCCTGGTTTTATTTGAACACCCTTTGTAGCATCATTAACTGCCACTGCTATTGTTATATAGTCAGTCCTCTTAAATCCACAAATTCCCCCCAGAAACTTGCATACAGCAGTTCTCTTGCTCCTGCTGATAGTCTCAACCTAACCACTAGTGAAGGCATTCTTCTTCTCCTCCTCTTCCTCCTTGCTATCACAAGCATTGCATCATAGACATGTGCAGCTCGATTCGTTCCGAATCGAAATTCAGTAAAGTTTTATGTTATTAGGAGAATCGGATGTATCCAAATTCCGAATTACAATAGTAACTAACTTAAAAGAATCTGAAATAATGAACCAAAATTCGGCTGAAATTCAAATCAAATTGAATTTGAAAACACATTTGAATATAAATTCAAATTCGAAAGACAATTTGAATTTGAAAACAAGAACAGAAAAAAATAGAACAGAAAATAAAGATATAGAAAAGAATAGAATAGAATATAATAGAATAGAAAATAAAAGAATAGAACAGAATACAGTAGAAAATAATAGAGTAAAACAAAACAAAATAGAATAGAAAATAAAGGAATAGAAAGAATAGAATCAATTAGAATAGAATAGAAAAGATTAGAATAGAAAATCAAAGAATATAATTAGAGATGAGCGAAGAAATGAAAAATTCGATTCGACTGATTCGGCGAATTCGTGGACAATATTCGATTCGAGTCGAATAAATTCGCTGTGAATTTAACTTAAAAAAGGGTGTTTCTAGGCTTCAGAGAGACTTAATATTAGTGCAGAACACTGTACCTTTAATTTAAATGCCCTTGGAGTCTGCTGGGGAAGAGAAATAATACTGTCTGTCAGTATGACATGCAGATGAGTGCCGTCGATCTTAGAATCACCGCACACTTCACTCATTTGGGCAGTCACGGGGCCAAAACCAGTGTTTGGAGCCACAGTGTGGCGGTGGAGGCAGCAGCAATGGGAGGCCATACAGCAACCTATGACAAAATGGAAACCAGCAGGAGCGTGAGGAGACCTGAAAGTGGCACATGGCAGAGTGGGAGCAATGGGAGGCGGTACAGGGACCCAGGTCACACTGTGGGCCCAGCAGCAGCGTGACCAGGCGGTACGGGGGCCCATGGCCGATATGGGGCTTGGTGGCACCTATGGAAGGCCTGTAATCTGCCAGCAACCTATGACAAAATGGACAACCGCAGGAGTGTGAGGAGATTTCAAAGTGGCACATGGCAGAGTGGAAGCAATGGGAGGCCGTACAGGGACCCAGGTCACACTGTGGGCTCAGCAGCAGCGTGACCAGGAGGTACGGGGGCCCATGGTCGATATGGGGCCTGGCGGCACCTATGGAAGGCCGCTAATCTGCCAGCAACCTATGACAAAATGGACAACCGCAGGAGTGTGAGGAGATTTCAAAGAGGTACATGGCAGAGTGGAAGCAATGGGAGGCCGTACAGGGACCCAGGTCACACTGTGGGACCAGCATCAGCGTGAACAGGCGGTACGGGGGCCCATGGCCGATTTGACCTCATTCATCCCATAGTCCTGCCGACTCACGAATAGCGTGGCCTCCTCAAAGGGCCTGAGCAAGCGCAGGTGTCACACATGAGCTGACAATGGCTGACATCTAAGTTACACAGGGAGTACCTTTATCCGCTTTTAACATCAGGAAATCTGTGATGGCCTTTAGCTGTTCGTAAAGGCGGTCTAACATATGTAGGGTTGAATTACACCTTGTTGCAAAGTCACAGCATGAGGAGTCGGTACGGGGGCCCATGGCAGATTACATGTCTGGCAGCAGCAATGGGAGGCCCGTAATCTGCCAGCACCCTATGTCAAAAAATTTAACACACCAGCAGTGTGAAGAGACCTGAAAGTGGCACATGGCAGCAGAGTGTGGCGATGGAGACAGCAGCAATGGGAGGCCGTACAGGGACCCATGAGAGACTCTGGACTTGGCAGCAGCATGAGGAGGCGGTATATAGGGGCCCATGGCAGATTAGGGGCCTGGCAGCAGCTATGTGAGGCCCGTAATCTGCCTGCACCCTATGTCAAAAAATTAAACACACCAGCAGTGTGAAGAGACCTGAAAGTGGCACATGGCAGCAGAGTGTGGCGATGGAGACAGCAGCAATGGGAGGCCGTACAGGGACCCATGAGAGACTCTGGACTTGGCAGCAGCATGAGGAGGCGGTATATAGGGGCCCATGGCAGATTAGGGGCCTGGCAGCAGCTATGTGAGGCCCGTAATCTGCCTGCACCCTATGTCAAAAAATTTAACACACCAGCAGTGTGAAGAGACCTGAAAGTGGCACATGGCAGCAGAGTGTGGCGATGGAGACAGCAGCAATGGGAGGCCGTACAGGGACCCATGAGAGACTCTGGACTTGGCAGCAGCATGAGGAGGCGGTATATAGGGGCCCATGGCAGATTAGGGGCCTGGCAGCAGCTATGTGAGGCCCGTAATCTGCCTGCACCCTATGTCAAAAAATTAAACACACCAGCAGTGTGAAGAGACCTGAAAGTGGCACATGGCAGCAGAGTGTGGCGATGGAGACAGCAGCAATGGGAGGCCGTACAGGGACCCATGAGAGACTCTGGACTTGGCAGCAGCATGAGGAGGCGGTATATAGGGGCCCATGGCAGATTAGGGGCCTGGCAGCAGCTATGTGAGGCCCGTTATCTTGCAGCACCCTATGTCAAAAAATTAAACACACCAGCAGTGTGAAGAGACCTGAAAGTGGCACATGGCAGAGTGTGGCGATGGAGACAGCAGCAATGGGAGGCCGTACAGGGACCCATGACAGACTCTAGACTTGGCAGCAGCATGAGGAGGCGGTATATAGGGGCCCATGGCAGATTAGGGGCCTGGCAGCAGCTATGTGAGGCCCGTAATCTGCCTGCACCCTATGTCAAAAAATTTAACACACCAGCAGTGTGAAGAGACCTGAAAATGGCACATGGCAGCAGAGTGTGGCGATGGAGACAGCAGCAATGGGAGGCCGTACAGGGACCCATGAGAGACTCTGGACTTGGCAGCAGCATGAGGAGGCGGTATATAGGGGCCCATGGCAGATTAGGGGCCTGGCAGCAGCTATAGGAGGCCCGTAATCTGCCTGCACCCTATGTCAAAAAATTTAACACACCAGCAGTGTGAAGAGACCTGAAAGTGGCACATGGCAGCAGAGTGTGGCGATGGAGACAGCAGCAATGGGAGGCCGTACAGGGACCCATGAGAGACTCTGGACTTGGCAGCAGCATGAGGAGGCGGTATATAGGGGCCCATGGCAGATTAGGGGCCTGGCAGCAGCTATAGGAGGCCCGTAATCTGCCTGCACCCTATGTCAAAAAATTTAACACACCAGCAGTGTGAAGAGACCTGAAAGTGGCACATGGCAGCAGAGTGTGGCGATGGAGACAGCAGCAATGGGAGGCCGTACAGGGACCCATGAGAGACTCTAGACTTGGCAGCAGCATGAGGAGGCGGTATATAGGGGCCCATGGCAGATTAGGGGCCTGGCAGCAGCTATGTGAGGCCCGTAATCTGCCTGCACCCTATGTCAAAAAATTTAACACACCAGCAGTGTGAAGAGACCTGAAAGTGGCACATGGCAGCAGAGTGTGGCGATGGAGACAGCAGCAATGGGAGGCCGTACAGGGACCCATGAGAGACTCTGGACTTGGCAGCAGCATGAGGAGGCGGTATATAGGGGCCCATGGCAGATTAGGGGCCTGGCAGCAGCTATAGGAGGCCCGTAATCTGCCTGCACCCTATGTCAAAAAATTTAACACACCAGCAGTGTGAAGAGACCTGAAAGTGGCACATGGCAGCAGAGTGTGGCGATGGAGACAGCAGCAATGGGAGGCCGTACAGGGACCCATGAGAGACTCTGGACTTGGCAGCAGCATGAGGAGGCGGTATATAGGGGCCCATGGCAGATTAGGGGCCTGGCAGCAGCTATGTGAGGCCCGTAATCTGCCTGCACCCTATGTCAAAAAATTTAACACACCAGCAGTGTGAAGAGACCTGAAAGTGGCACATGGCAGCAGAGTGTGGCGATGGAGACAGCAGCAATGGGAGGCCGTACAGGGACCCATGAGAGACTCTGGACTTGGCAGCAGCATGAGGAGGCGGTATATAGGGGCCCATGGCAGATTAGGGGCCTGGCAGCAGCTATAGGAGGCCCGTAATCTGCCTGCACCCTATGTCAAAAAATTTAACACACCAGCAGTGTGAAGAGACCTGAAAGTGGCACATGGCAGCAGAGTGTGGCGATGGAGACAGCAGCAATGGGAGGCCGTACAGGGACCCATGAGAGACTCTAGACTTGGCAGCAGCATGAGGAGGCGGTATATAGGGGCCCATGGCAGATTAGGGGCCTGGCAGCAGCTATGTGAGGCCCGTAATCTGCCTGCACCCTATGTCAAAAAATTTAACACACCAGCAGTGTGAAGAGACCTGAAAGTGGCACATGGCAGCAGAGTGTGGCGATGGAGACAGCAGCAATGGGAGGCCGTACAGGGACCCATGAGAGACTCTGGACTTGGCAGCAGCATAAGGAGGCGGTATATAGGGGCCCATGGCAGATTAGGGGCCTGGCAGCAGCTATAGGAGGCCCGTAATCTGCCTGCACCCTATGTCAAAAAATTTAACACACCAGCAGTGTGAAGAGACCTGAAAGTGGCACATGGCAGCAGAGTGTGGCGATGGAGACAGCAGCAATGGGAGGCCGTACAGGGACCCATGAGAGACTCTAGACTTGGCAGCAGCATGAGGAGGCGGTATATAGGGGCCCATGGCAGATTAGGGGCCTGGCAGCAGCTATGTGAGGCCCGTAATCTGCCTGCACCATATGTCAAAAAATTTAACACACCAGCAGTGTGAAGAGACCTGAAAGTGGCACATGGCAGCAGAGTGTGGCGATGGAGACAGCAGCAATGGGAGGCCGTACAGGGACCCATGAGAGACTCTGGACTTGGCAGCAGCATGAGGAGGCGGTATATAGGGGCCCATGGCAGATTAGGGGCCTGGCAGCAGCTATAGGAGGCCCGTAATCTGCCTGCACCCTATGTCAAAAAATTTAACACACCAGCAGTGTGAAGAGACCTGAAAGTGGCACATGGCAGCAGAGTGTGGCGATGGAGACAGCAGCAATGGGAGGCCGTACAGGGACCCATGAGAGACTCTGGACTTGGCAGCAGCATGAGGAGGCGGTATATAGGGGCCCATGGCAGATTAGGGGCCTGGCAGCAGCTATGTGAGGCCCGTAATCTGCCTGCACCCTATGTCAAAAAATTAAACACACCAGCAGTGTGAAGAGACCTGAAAGTGGCACATGGCAGAGTGTGGCGATGGAGACAGCAGCAATGGGAGGCCGTACAGGGACCCATGAGAGACTCTGGACTTGGCAGCAGCATGAGGAGGCGGTATATAGGGGCCCATGGCAGATTAGGGGCCTGGCAGCAGCTATGTGAGGCCCGTAATCTGCCTGCACCCTATGTCAAAAAATTTAACACACCAGCAGTGTGAAGAGACCTGAAAGTGGCACATGGCAGCAGAGTGTGGCGATGGAGACAGCAGCAATGGGAGGCCGTACAGGGACCCATGAGAGACTCTGGACTTGGCAGCAGCATGAGGAGGCGGTATATAGGGGCCCATGGCAGATTAGGGGCCTGGCAGCAGCTATGTGAGGCCCGTAATCTGCCTGCACCCTATGTCAAAAAATTAAACACACCAGCAGTGTGAAGAGACCTGAAAGTGGCACATGGCAGCAGAGTGTGGCGATGGAGACAGCAGCAATGGGAGGCCGTACAGGGACCCATGAGAGACTCTGGACTTGGCAGCAGCATGAGGAGGTGGTATATAGGGGCCCATGGCAGATTAGGGGCCTGGCAGCAGCTATGTGAGGCCCGTTATCTTGCAGCACCCTATGTCAAAAAATTAAACACACCAGCAGTGTGAAGAGACCTGAAAGTGGCACATGGCAGAGTGTGGCGATGGAGACAGCAGCAATGGGAGGCCGTACAGGGACCCATGACAGACTCTAGACTTGGCAGCAGCATGAGGAGGCGGTATATAGGGGCCCATGGCAGATTAGGGGCCTGGCAGCAGCTATGTGAGGCCCGTAATCTGCCTGCACCCTATGTCAAAAAATTTAACACACCAGCAGTGTGAAGAGACCTGAAAGTGGCACATGGCAGCAGAGTGTGGCGATGGAGACAGCAGCAATGGGAGGCCGTACAGGGACCCATGAGAGACTCTGGACTTGGCAGCAGCATGAGGAGGCGGTATATAGGGGCCCATGGCAGATTAGGGGCCTGGCAGCAGCTATGTGAGGCCCGTTATCTTGCAGCACCCTATGTCAAAAAATTAAACACACCAGCAGTGTGAAGAGACCTGAAAGTGGCACATGGCAGCAGAGTGTGGCGATGGAGACAGCAGCAATGGGAGGCCGTACAGGGACCCATGAGAGACTCTAGACTTGGCAGCAGCATGAGGAGGCGGTATATAGGGGCCCATGGCAGATTAGGGGCCTGGCAGCAGCTATGTGAGGCCCGTAATCTGCCTGCACCCTATGTCAAAAAATTTAACACACCAGCAGTGTGAAGAGACCTGAAAGTGGCACATGGCAGCAGAGTGTGGCAATGGAGAAAGCAGCAATGGGAGGCCGTACAGGGACCCATGAGAGACTCTGGACTTGGCAGCAGCATGAGGAGGCGGTATATAGGGGCCCATGGCAGATTAGGGGCCTGGTAGCAGCTATGTGAGGCCCGTAATCTGCCTGCACCCTATGTCAAAAAATTAAACACACCAGCAGTGTGAAGAGACCTGAAAGTGGCACATGGCAGAGTGTGGCGATGGAGACAGCAGCAATGGGAGGCCGTACAGGGACCCATGACAGACTCTAGACTTGGCAGCAGCATGAGGAGGCGGTATATAGGGGCCCATGGCAGATTAGGGGCCTGGCAGCAGCTATGTGAGGCCCGTAATCTGCCTGCACCCTATGTCAAAAAATTTAACACACCAGCAGTGTGAAGAGACCTGAAAGTGGCACATGGCAGCAGAGTGTGGCGATGGAGACAGCAGCAATGGGAGGCCGTACAGGGACCCATGAGAGACTCTGGACTTGGCAGCAGCATGAGGAGGCGGTATATAGGGGCCCATGGCAGATTAGGGGCCTGGCAGCAGCTATGTGAGGCCCGTAATCTGCCTGCACCCTATGTCAAAAAATTTAACACACCAGCAGTGTGAAGAGACCTGAAAGTGGCACATGGCAGCAGAGTGTGGCGATGGAGACAGCAGCAATGGGAGGCCGTACAGGGACCCATGAGAGACTCTGGACTTGGCAGCAGCATGAGGAGGCGGTATATAGGGGCCCATGGCAGATTAGGGGCCTGGCAGCAGCTATGTGAGGCCCGTAATCTGCCTGCACCCTATGTCAAAAAATTAAACACACCAGCAGTGTGAAGAGACCTGAAAGTGGCACATGGCAGAGTGTGGCGATGGAGACAGCAGCAATGGGAGGCCGTACAGGGACCCATGACAGACTCTAGACTTGGCAGCAGCATGAGGAGGCGGTATATAGGGGCCCATGGCAGATTAGGGGCCTGGCAGCAGCTATGTGAGGCCCGTAATCTGCCTGCACCCTATGTCAAAAAATTTAACACACCAGCAGTGTGAAGAGACCTGAAAGTGGCACATGGCAGCAGAGTGTGGCGATGGAGACAGCAGCAATGGGAGGCCGTACAGGGACCCATGAGAGACTCTGGACTTGGCAGCAGCATGAGGAGGCGGTATATAGGGGCCCATGGCAGATTAGGGGCCTGGCAGCAGCTATGTGAGGCCCGTAATCTGCCTGCACCCTATGTCAAAAAATTTAACACACCAGCAGTGTGAAGAGACCTGAAAGTGGCACATGGCAGCAGAGTGTGGCGATGGAGACAGCAGCAATGGGAGGCCGTACAGGGACCCATGAGAGACTCTGGACTTGGCAGCAGCATGAGGAGGCGGTATATAGGGGCCCATGGCAGATTAGGGGCCTGGCAGCAGCTATGTGAGGCCCGTAATCTGCCTGCACCCTATGTCAAAAAATTAAACACACCAGCAGTGTGAAGAGACCTGAAAGTGGCACATGGCAGCAGAGTGTGGCGATGGAGACAGCAGCAATGGGAGGCCGTACAGGGACCCATGAGAGACTCTGGACTTGGCAGCAGCATGAGGAGGCGGTATATAGGGGCCCATGGCAGATTAGGGGCCTGGCAGCAGCTATGTGAGGCCCGTAATCTGCCTGCACCCTATGTCAAAAAATTTAACACACCAGCAGTGTGAAGAGACCTGAAAGTGGCACATGGCAGCAGAGTGTGGCGATGGAGACAGCAGCAATGGGAGGCCGTACAGGGACCCATGAGAGACTCTGGACTTGGCAGCAGCATGAGGAGGCGGTATATAGGGGCCCATGGCAGATTAGGGGCCTGGCAGCAGCTATAGGAGGCCCGTAATCTGCCTGCACCCTATGTCAAAAAATTAAACACACCAGCAGTGTGAAGAGACCTGAAAGTGGCACATGGCAGCAGAGTGTGGCGATGGAGACAGCAGCAATGGGAGGCCGTACAGGGACCCATGAGAGACTCTGGACCTAGCAGCAGCATGAGGAGGCGGTATATAGGGGCCTATGGCAGATTAGGGGCCTGGCAGCAGCTATAGGAGGCCCGTAATCTGCCAGCACCCTATGTCAAAAAATTAAACACACCAGCAGTGTGAGGAGACCTGAAAGTGGCACATGTTTGAGGCATGATTCATGGCGGATTTAGTCAGTTGTGTCAGGAACTGGTGGTTTGAAATCCAGACTAATCCACGCCTGATTCATTTTCACAAACGTGAGTCTCTCCACACTTTGGGTGGACAGTCGTGTCCTCCGCGGAGTTACAATACCTCCTGCCGCACTAAACACGCGCTCCGATGCCACGCTACTGGCCGGGCATGACAGCCTTTCAAGGGCAAATTCAGCTAGTTGGGGCCAAAGGTCAAGTTTCGTTGCCCAGTAGTCAAGGGGATTGTCTACCTCGGTTGGCAGGGTGCTGTCCAAGTAGGCCCAAGCCTGTTGTTTGAGCTCCTGCTCCAGGTCCACCTGATGCTGCTGCTGCTGCTGCGGCTGGTTAGTAGTTTCCTCACTGCGCTGGTGAAGAAAGCTACTCATCATCGACTGCAGACTGAGGCAGCCACTGCTGGTGGAGCTGCCACTGCTCCTACCACCCCACCCCTCCCCTGCTGCCATGCCAGCGGAACGCGAGCGCACAGGGCCCACAGTGTCTGAGGATGGACGTTGGCGCACAAAGGCAGAGACCAACTGACTACATAGGTGGTTTTTATAGTACGTAATTTTGGCCTCCCTCTCAGCAGGTGTGAAAAAGGCCACCATTTTGGACCGGTAGCGAGGGTCCAACAAGGTGGACAGCCAAAAGTCATCCCTCTGTCTGATGGTTATTATTCGGCTGTCGCTACGCAAGCAACCGAGCATGCTATGGGCCATTTGTGCCAAGGAATGCGAGGGACTCCCTGCCTCCATCTCCACAGCATACTGCCACGGTGCGTCTGGGTCCTCTGTCTCCTCCTCCTCCTCCTCTACCAGATGCTCCTGCTCCTCCACTCCTGTCCGCTGAGTGGAAAAACCACCCATTTCACTCAATAATTCCTGAGCACAAATGTCCTCCTCTACCTCCTCCTCTTCTTCCTGTCCTGCCCCCACAGGGGTCATGTGGCGTTGAGATCTGTGCGCCACGTCTACCGCACCCTGACCAGCCATTGTTAACAGCATTTGTTCCAGGACGTGCAACAGAGGAATGACGTCGTTCATCCCATAGTCCTGCCGACTCACGAATAGCGTGGCCTCCTCAAAGGGCCTGAGCAAGCGGCAGGTGTCACGCATGAGCTGCCAATGGCTGACATCTAAGTTACACAGGGGAGTACCTTTATCCGCTTGTAACATCAGGAAATCGGTGATGGCCTTTCGCTGCTCGTAAAGGCGGTCTAACATGTGTAGGGTTGAATTCCACCTTGTTGCAACGTCGCAGATCAGGCGATGCTGTGGAATTCCGTTCTGCCGCTGCAGCTCAATGAGGGTGTTCTTTGCGGTGTAGGAATGGCTGAAATGCATGCACAGTTTACGTGACATTTTAAGGATGTCTTGCAGTGGGATGGTGGATTTTAGGAACCGCTTGACAACCAGATTGAACACGTGAGCCATGCATGGCGCATGGCACAACCTTCCTTGACGCAGAGCAGACACCATGTTCTTTCCGTTGTCAGTCAACATGGTTCCGATTTTTAGTTTGCGCGGAGACAGCCATCTGTCGATTTCTCTGTTCATTACACTCAGCAGTTCCTCCCCTGTGTGACTACGTTCGCCAAGGCATACCAGGTGCAGCACAGCGTGACACCGTTGCGCCCTGCACATGTGATATGCCGGTCGGGTAATGGGACTTGGCACGGGGGTGGCGGCTGAGGACACGGCGGAAAAAGAGGTGGTAGAGGCGGACATGCTTGCTGGACCAAGGACGTGCAAACGTGGAGGCAAAAGCGTCGTGACCTGTCCAAGTTGCTGGTGCGGCTGTGCCGGCACCACGTTCACCCAGTGGGCCGTAAATGACATGTACTGTCCCTGACCGTAGTTACAGCTCCACACGTCGGCGCTGCCGTGCACTTTGGCAGAGACCGACATGCTCAAAGACTGGCCCACCATCTCTTCTACATGTGAATGCAGGGCTGGCACTGCCTTTTGGGCAAAGAAATGACGGCTTGGCACTCTCCACCGCGGCGCGGCACAAGCCATCATTTCTCGGAAAGGTGCTGAGTCCACCAGTTGGAAAGGGAGGGACTGCAGCACCAGCAACTTGGACAGGAGGACGTTCAGCTTTTGCACCGTCGGGTGCGTGCTCGCAAACTGTTGTCTCTTGGATACGGATTCCAAGAAAGACTGTTGACGGAATCCGAGAAGAGGAGTAGCAGGAGAAGGAGCATCTGAACGAGCGGAAGATGCCAACGAGCGACAACGCCCCTCAGCAGAGGTGTTGGAGCCTTGACTGGCTGATAGAGGGCGATTGACGACGTCGGGTGACGGAGCAAGTAACGGAGCGGGTGATGGAGCGGGGGCTGGGGCAGGCAGAACCGCCGTATGTTTATCACGGTTTTCCCAGGCCACCGAATGGTGACGCTGCATATGCTGACGCAACGCTGTAGTCCCAACATGGGCCCCCTGGCCACGCTTGCATTTCTGGCCACATAGTCGACATACGGCTACGTTTACTTCCTCGGGCGGCTTGAGGAAAAATTGCCACACCACCGAGTAGGAAACTTTGCCCCCGCTACTCTTCACTGGCTGACTGCTACTTCCTCCGTGCGCACCGGCACCACTACTGGCCGTGGTGGTAGGCTGCAGTGGAGCTGGTGCTCTACTCCGTGGACGTTTGGCTCCACTGACACTGATGCGACCCTGCTGCTGTCTCCTGGGCAACCCACCGACTGTTTTGCTCGCTGCCAAGCTGCCACCCTCTTCTCCTGATGATGCGGAAGAAATTGCCTGATGACGACGAGGCTGCCAAGTGCGATCAACCTCCTCATCATCAAGTAGGGTCTCCGCCTCACTACTAGCCCCCTCGGCTGCGTCTGGGTCAGGAGACAGACCTGTCTCTAGACCGGCTACCGAGCCACTCTCCTCGCCAGTACTTGTTCGCTTGGCTGCTGAAAAGGCCGATGTCTCCCCCCGTTCCTGACCGCCCTCTGTTAGCTCTTCCTCACTGTACAGTGGGGCTGAGCCCACAGCATGCGATACTTCGCTTGGTGAGGGAACAGCAAAGGACAGGGGCAGGTAGAGGACACGTGATTTCAGTGGGCTTGCTCCCGGGCCATGCCAACTAACGGTTGTGTCTGACGTACCCACCGACCGTTGGCTGTAGGTGTCAGAGGTGACCTGGGAAGAGGAAGACGACCGAGCCAACCAATCAATGACGGCAGGGTTGTCGGTGGAGACACGACCGCTGGATGACACCGGGAGCACTGGCCTCTGGCTGCGAATACTGCTGCCTCGACCCCTTCCTCTGCTGCCACGTCTGCTCGCTCCTAAAACATTGCCTCCTCTGCCACTCCTCTGCATGTTGTCTGACATACTATTTAATTCAACGATTAGGTGTCCCTGAGTAACAATTCTCTGGCACTCAGTAACAATTCTGTCTGTCCCTGAGTATGAATTCTGTGGCCCTGAGTAACAATTCTGTGTCTGTGCGAGTAACAATTCTGTGTCTGTGCGAGTAACAATTCTGTGTCTGTGCAAGTAACAATTTTGTGTCTGTGCGAGTAACAATTCTCTGGCACTCAGTAACAATTCTGTCTGTCCCTGAGTAACAATTCTCTGGCACTCAGTAACAATTCTGTCTGTCCCTGAGTAACAATTCTCTGGCACTCAGTAACAATTCTGTCTGTCCCTGAGTATGAATTCTGTGGCCCTGAGTAACAATTCTGTGTCTGTGCGAGTAACAATTCTGTGTCTGTGCAAGTAACAATTTTGTGTCTGTGCGAGTAACAATTCTCTGGCACTCAGTAACAATTCTGTCTGTCCCTGAGTAACAATTCTCTGGCACTCAGTAACAATTCTGTCTGTCCCTGAGTATGAATTCTGTGGCCCTGAGTAACAATTCTGTGTCTGTGCGAGTAACAATTCTGTGTCTGTGCAAGTAACAATTTTGTGTCTGTGCGAGTAACAATTCTCTGGCACTCAGTAACAATTCTGTCTGTCCCTGAGTAACAATTCTCTGGCACTCAGTAACAATTCTGTCTGTCCCTGAGTAACAATTCTCTGGCACTCAGTAACAATTCTGTCTGTCCCTGAGTATGAATTCTGTGGCCCTGAGTAACAATTCTGTGTCTGTGCGAGTAACAATTCTGTGTCTGTGCAAGTAACAATTTTGTGTCTGTGCGAGTAACAATTCTCTGGCACTCAGTAACAATTCTGTCTGTCCCTGAGTAACAATTCTCTGGCACTCAGTAACAATTCTGTCTGTCCCTAAGTAACAATTCTCTGGCACTCAGTAACAATTCTGTCTGTCCCTGAGTATGAATTCTGTGGCCCTGAGTAACAATTCTGTGTCTGTGCGAGTAACAATTCTGTGTCTGTGCAAGTAACAATTTTGTGTCTGTGCGAGTAACAATTCTCTGGCACTCAGTAACAATTCTGTCTGTCCCTGAGTAACAATTCTCTGGCACTCAGTAACAATTCTGTCTGTCCCTGAGTAACAATTCTCTGGCACTCAGTAACAATTCTGTCTGTCCCTGAGTATGAATTCTGTGGCCCTGAGTAACAATTCTGTGTCTGTGCGAGTAACAATTCTGTGTCTGTGCAAGTAACAATTTTGTGTCTGTGCGAGTAACAATTCTCTGGCACTCAGTAACAATTCTGTCTGTCCCTGAGTAACAATTCTCTGGCACTCAGTAACAATTCTGTCTGTCCCTGAGTAACAATTCTCTGGCACTCAGTAACAATTCTGTCTGTCCCTGAGTAACAATTCTCTGGCACTCAGTAACAATTCTGTGTCTGTGCGAGTAACAATTCTGTGTCTGTGCAAGTAACAATTTTGTGTCTGTGCGAGTAACAATTCTCTGGCACTCAGTAACAATTCTGTCTGTCCCTGAGTAACAATTCTCTGGCACTCAGTAACAATTCTGTCTGTCCCTGAGTAACAATTCTCTGGCACTCAGTAACAATTCTGTCTGTCCCTGAGTATGAATTCTGTGGCCCTGAGTAACAATTCTGTGTCTGTGCGAGTAACAATTCTGTGTCTGTGCAAGTAACAATTTTGTGTCTGTGCGAGTAACAATTCTCTGGCACTCAGTAACAATTCTGTCTGTCCCTGAGTAACAATTCTCTGGCACTCAGTAACAATTCTGTCTGTCCCTGAGTAACAATTCTCTGGCACTCAGTAACAATTCTGTCTGTCCCTGAGTATGAATTCTGTGGCCCTGAGTAACAATTCTGTGTCTGTGCGAGTAACAATTCTGTGTCTGTGCAAGTAACAATTTTGTGTCTGTGCGAGTAACAATTCTCTGGCACTCAGTAACAATTCTGTCTGTCCCTGAGTAACAATTCTCTGGCACTCAGTAACAATTCTGTCTGTCCCTGAGTAACAATTCTCTGGCACTCAGTAACAATTCTGTCTGTCCCTGAGTAACAATTCTCTGGCACTCAGTAACAATTCTGTCTGTCCCTGAGTATGAATTCTGTGGCCCTGAGTAACAATTCTGTCTGTGCGAGTAACAATTCTGTGTCTGTGCAAGTAACAATTTTGTGTCTGTGCGAGTAACAATTCTCTGGCACTCAGTAACAATTCTGTCTGTCCCTGAGTAACAATTCTCTGGCACTCAGTAACAATTCTGTCTGTCCCTGAGTAACAATTCTCTGGCACTCAGTAACAATTCTGTCTGTCCCTGAGTAACAATTCTCTGGCACTCAGTAACAATTCTGTCTGTCCCTGAGTAACAATTCTGTCTGTCCCTGAGAATGAATTCTGTGGCCCTGAGTAAGAATTCTCTGGCACTCAGTAACAATTCTGTCTGTCCCTGAGTAACAATTCTCTGGCACTCAGTAACAATTCTGTCTGTCCCTGAGTAAAAATTCTGTGGCCCTAATAACGTTTCTGTGGCCCTAAGTAACAATTCTCTGGCACTGAGTGAAAATTCTGTCTGTCCCTGAGTATGAATTCTGTGGCCCTAACTAGCGTTTCTTTGTCCCTAAATAACGATTCTGTGGCCCTCATTAACAAGTCTGTGTCCCTGAGTAATGGTTCTCTGTCCCTAAGTAACTTCTCTCTGTCCCCAATTCTCGTTTCTGTGGCCCTAACTCTGTCCCTGTCCCTAGTACAGAGCGGTCTGCCTCTGTTCAATGACTGCAGGCAAATGAAGATTTCCAAAATGGCCGCTATATATACCTCGACCATTACACAGTGCTGGCTGGCTGGCTGCTGATTGGCTGATGCGATCACATGTCGTTGAGGAATGCATTATGGGGCAGCGCGCCTTGTCTGCGCGCCTTCCCCGACATCCCCGCTCCGTCGCCGCACATGTCAGCCGCCATTTTCGGAAAAATTTCGATTCGCGCGTCCGAATTAGGCTGTTTTTCGGATTCGGCACGAATCGAAATTTTTCCGATATTCGACTCGAATTCCACTTCGGATACTTCGATTCGCTCATCTCTAAATATAATAGAAATCATAGAATCAATTAGAGTAGAATAGAAAATCAAAGAATAGAAAATCAAAGAATAGAATATAAAATAATAGAGTAAAACAGAGAAAAATAGAACACAAAATAAAGGAATAGAATAGACTCAATTAGAATAGAATAGAAAATATTAGAATAGAAAAGAATAGAAAATATTAGACTAGAGAATCAAAGAATAGAATCGTATAAAAAAATAGAATAGAATAAAATACAAAGAATATAACTGCTTTCCAAAATTCTAATAGAATGAATTTGAATTTGACCAGAATACATTAGAATAGAATATAAAATAATAGAAAAGAATGACAAAAATAATAGAATAGATTAGAAAAGACTAAGAAAATTTTGCTAAGATAGAAATTTCCAGTATGGTCACGCAACTCTTCATATAGCCCATATACCATCAAAAACACATATGGATTGTGGATTATGGATTGTAACGTTAGAATTATTTTCGAATCTGTTAGAATTGTTTTCTAATCCATTGGAATTATTTTTGAATCCGTTGGAATTGTTTTCGAATCCGTTGGAATGGTTTCCAAATCCATTAGAATTATTTTCAAATCCGTTCAAAATTTTTAATTTGGTCAAATTCGAAACGAATTCCAAAAAATAAATGAAAGAAATTTAACTAATCAAACTAAATGAAATTAGGCAAATAACGAATCGAAATGAAATGAAACAAAACAATTTTTTTTTTTTCATTTTTCACGTCTTTTGCATCACAGAGTGTCGGCATAGGAAAGAGAAATATGTGACCAGTTAATCAAATCCATAGACTTTAGTGTTCAATAGAGAATGACTAACCTCATAATTTGTCAAATAAACTTTCTTTGGCTGAACACTCAGGTGTCTAGAAATGTGATTTGTGGATTTCTGACTGTCCATTGTCTCTTTCAGCACTGGAAAAAGCACATCAACATAACTTACTAAAGTATATTTGTTAGCTGATGGACCCCAATAAGAAACACCTAACTGCATCTTAAAAATGTCAATTTTATGCTTGTACTGTCCCCATCCACATCACAGCATTAGTGTGGTTGTAAATGTCAGGCATTAAAAATGAACACAGCACACTACAGTGTGCACTAGTCTGAATCCAAAGCACTAAGTTTGGTTTCTCTCTGATCTCTCCTCTCTCTCTGCTATCTGCATGAGTCACTGAGCTCTAAGCCAACACAACAGCCTGCAGGGAGAGGGTCCACCCCCTTACAGCACACAGCAGGTCACTCATAGCCTCAGATCAGTATGTTTTTTCTTGTTGGGGGTGGGGTGTCCCTTTCTTCCACTCAGCTATTAAGTTACACTACAGCTCTATGCTCTAGTTTTTCAATGTGTGCTCCATCAGATCCCTGCCCCCTGCTTTCTACTGCTGAGATAATGCTTTAATCTGTGTGTTTTTAGAAGGTTTTACAGGGAAAATTATAGCAGATAAACAGGTACAACTTATGCAGGAGGATTTGTTTCAGTTTTATGTATCGCCTGAGGATAGTCACTTCACTGGGTGTATGTAAGGGTTTACAACCCAATATTTTTTGTATCAGCAAACTGGATCAGTGTTCAGAGTTTTTAATGTAACAAACAACATTATAACATGCAACGGCTACACTGTAAGTATGACATTTTTTTTTCAAAAGCAATTTTATTGAGAAAAGAAGCACAGTGATAACATATGAAGTATACATGGTTTCATCGCATAACAATGCTGAAAACAATAACAAATGAAAAACAAAGATCAAACAAAAACAGAAAGGAAGGACAATGTGAACATAACAATTGGGTACATGAATTAGCAAATCATCATATAGTCCCTTTAATTACAGAATGCAATGTATAGTGGAAGGGTGGTTATATCGGAGGGTTATTGGATGTCCACCCCCGGGGTGGAAGCTTATGAACTGTATTTGTACCTGTGGGCCTTCCGGTAATCAAAGCATTTTTTTTTACTTTTATCTAAATTAATGAATCTTGGATACAATGAATTTAAACCACCTCTGCCTGATGCAGTACACAAATACCGTATATATATATTTCCTATGTGTTTAAGGCTGGCCATACATTATACAATTTTCCTGAGAATGTTGTTTTAGATTTACCAAAAACCATATAATATGAGGTCAAACCTAAACAACACTTTCAATTGTATCCAATTAGGTAGGGCCATGAACTACATAGTTGAAGGTAAATCTAAAGGAAATTGGGCAGAAATTGGACAGAAAATTGTATAGGGTATGGCCAGCCTAAGTCATTGATCTGATGTGGTCTACCATTAGTGCCACTTTATGTAATGTTATACCAAAAAAATAAAAAGCCAATGTATTATTATTGTATGCTCATACTGGTTAGCTAATGCTATGCTGATATATGTATATATATATATATATATATATATATATATATATATATACACACACACACACACACACACATATATATATATATATATATATATATATATATAATATCTCACTTTTCTACTGTAATATTTCATATAGATACCTTTGTAGGGTAGCATATGAGAACTCAGTAGGGGGTATTTTGTTCCACAGGAAATAAAAGTGTACCACGGTAGGAAAATTAGTGATTTAGGTTTTGTATCCCAAAGGGTTTTAAAAAGGGAGTAAATCTGGAAAGCAATGTTAAGATATTCGATCATGTGCAAAATTAATCATTCTTTTGTGAACAATGAAGAAAAGTATATTATATAAAGAACTAAAAATTAAAGTAGCAGTGTAAATTCTAGACAAAATTTATACCTGCTAATAATTTCTACTGTAACACAGACAAATACAAAATTAAATACTATGCTTATTTTTAGAATATACAATTTATTTCGCACAAAGGGACAGCACGGGATTTTAAACATAATACATTTTGTTCTGCATGTTAAACACATTACACCACCACAGTTTATTAAATTGCCCCTTGGTGTGAAATTTATCAGGAAGCAATAAAATGATTCTAAAGAAATGCAGATTTGTAGAATGGTTTAATTGTAATATGCATTAGCTTAAGTAAGTATGGAACAAATTGATTAAATAGGTCTCTTAGTAGCAAATAAAACCTTTAACCGAGAAATATTGCAATAAGATATGACATTAGCGTGTATAATTCAGATTAAGGTATAGAATTGAATGATTCTAACTTGAATATTTCAAAATGTTCTGTTTAATTTCGTGTTTTCACCTTTGTTATGTTTATTTTATCATTTGGTGTTATTGCTATTCATTTTAAACTACTTTTACATTTTTTTATAATAAGTATGTAAATGATACAGAAAGAAAGTACCTTCATTTGAATGAATTTGTGGTTCAGCTATTGACAGCTGCCTATAACAATCAAAGATTACAGCTGTGAGATCTCCCATTGCAGCATAATGCTGACCAGAACACTCAGGTCAGCATCAAGGATGACACAGCACCAGCAAGAGCTTTATTTCAACAGTAAACCTGAAAAAATGGTTTTCATATACCCTCAAATGTGTTGTATAGTGTTTTAACCTTCAATAAGCTGTTCAAGAAGATGACTGTTCTACACTGTCTCTCTTTATAGACACCCATAAACATCAGATACATTTGTTATAAAACAAGAGAAGGTTTTTCACTTTAATTGCCACCATGTTGATCATACACCTTTTAATCTCATTGTACAATCTACCAATTACTATGTAGGTCAAGAGTCTGAAAGATTCAATACAAACTGAAGAGATTGCTTAGGTAGGACCTTGTGCTACATAGTTTTGGTAAATCTAATACAGATTGTACAGAAACTGCACCAGATTGTAATGTGCATGGGCAGTTTTAAATCCACCATCTCCTCTTTGGCTCATTTTATCTATTTGATATCATTCTGAACGGAAATCAGAATAATTCTGAAGAACTTCTCCTAAAAATTACCTTTAGAATGTGCAAACTACTCTCTGACTTAAAGCAGGTCTCCAATTCATTTTTTTAACTAATTTCACTCCCCATCTGTAGTAAAAAATTCCTGAAAGGTCAACTCACCCTCTCCATGAGCGGGCAATGCCTTCTGTGGACACATCATTAGTTGCCCAGTGTACGCAGTCTGTCAAAGACACACCCACTGGGGGGTAACTTCATGTAAGTCATGAAAAGTCATCACAATTCTAAACTTAGAGGCTTGGTGTTTTTCCTCTTACCCTGCTATCCTTGGCACTAATCCACTAGCACCCCATGATATATATAACTATCATTTTACAGTAGTAATATTTTTTCAAAATGGTTTTGTTCAATATTACAAATTCAAACTTTTTTTACTTACTTTCCATATTAATTTTGGTTTTCTTCATTTAGGGTAGTTATGTTAAATAAGATATGATTCGTGATTGATTGAATGCTTGATTGATTGATATTGTTACTATATTTTTTATATAAAAAAATAAAAATTTTCACTGCTGTACTGAATAATCTAGCTTTTACACCTTTATTGCATTGTATCAGAGTTTCATTTACAAAAATCTCTAAAACATAAACCCTTAGGTAGGAAAATCTGCTAACTTAATAAATGACTGTAGAATGTGTGGGTATGCAATTCAGAATGAATACAATGTGTTTTAGATTGGCGCAAAGGGTAAAAGGGTCAATATTTTGATTTCTATTGAACACAGCTCTTCACATGGCACTCTAGTTATTGCCATTTAAATATCAGACTGGTGTGTTCCAGTATTTTAATTCCTGCTGTTCTAAATATATTTTCTAGGCTGATTATAAAGAAGAACAAAAGAATCTTTGCTTTAGGACTCTGAAAAGGAAGCAGTTTCTATGTCTTGTAGCATCAGTGACAATTGTAATGAATTCAATTTGTAACAATTAAACTAAAACAAACCATATTGGGGGATCTTAACCTTGACATTATGAGTTAATTTACTACATTTTCCTAGCAAAATTAGGTTGTATAAACAGTAGTAGTAATTAGTTTTAAATGCCCTGTTATACAGATCAGGCTCTGTTCAACATTCTCTTTTTAAACTTGTATCTTCTCCAGTACTCCTTGTAGAGGCCAGATATATCTATGAGAACAAAATAGGTGACTGATCAATGCAGACATATTATATATATATATAGCTGGTACATGTCTAATCTAAAAATCAGTAAAAGCATACAAACTAAGCACTCTTTTTTGATATATTATGGGGAGTCATACATGTGTGTCCCATATGACATTTATTAAATGTTATGTTCATTAGTAAAAAAAAGTCATGTAATATATTTTAAAGTATATGTAAAGCCTCACATTGTAAAACAACCTATTCAGTTTAAAATGGTAATGAAAGGCAAAACATTTGTGTATTTATATAGTGATCACTTAGTCGCAGCATAAGGATCTGGGAAGGAGAAACAGCAATATCAGGGGCGGACTGACCATTTGGAAACTTGGGCACTGCCCGAGGGCCCGGGGTCAGTAGGGGGCCCAAAGAGATGCCCCTGGTACCTTTTTCATAGGCTTTTTTGAGTTTGGGCAAGGACACAGGGGCCCCATGATCCCCTATTGCCCGAGGTCCCCATGAGTTGTCAGTCCGCCCCTGAGCAATACACTGAACTTCCCAGTAAATGGCTTTGCGTGGGGGGGTGTCAACACCAGTCTGATCTTTGGTGGAGAGTAGGTTGAGTTCCCAGCACAGCTAGAGAACAGACCAAAGAACAAAAGGTATACCGCTGAGGCAAACAATCCAGATCAATCCACAACAGGTGCAGGCTCTGGCTCGCCACCACACAAGATGCAATAGGAAGAAGGGTCAGCCGCACACCGGAGCATAGATGAATATAGTGTGTATTTATTGATCCATAGGACACACAAAACACCAGGACATTAATGCACGACTTAACGCGTTTCACACGATCTCGTGCTTAATCATAACCTTGTGATTAGGCACAAGATCGTGTGAAACACATTAACAAGTCCTGCATTCATGTCCTGGTGTTTTGTGTGTCCTATGGATCAATAAATACACACTATATTCATCTATCCTGCGGTGTGTGGTTGACCCTTCTTCCTATTGCATAGAGAACAGACCACACTGTGCTCTCCTGCCTAGTTTGGTCAGTTTTTAATAAGAAAGTAGAGGAACACCAGTGATTTCACACAAAGGAAGCAAACACAAAGGAAGCAATACAAAGAGAACAGGATACTTTTTCATACAAGTACATAGTACGGCATGCAAATATCAAAAATACAAAATTTTGGGTTACATATTTTTAAAATTTTCAGGTCCTATTTGATTGTAGCAGAAAGCAAGATGTATGTGACTCTAAACTTATGGTTTGCTTTAAAGTGATACTAAAGGTTCGAGAGAAAACAGGTGGTGCACACACCTAGTGCATTATCCAAGGTTTATTGTAGGAATGAAATAATAAAAACATACTCACAGATGAAGCATGTATCTAAAAAGCATAGAAAAATGACAATGGCCACAACGGCGGGCAAGGTGTTCTCACTGTCAGTGCAGTCAAATGGCTGATGCGTTTCGGGGACGAATCCCTTTCCTCAGAGCTGATGACCAACCTCTGATGCTGATGTATGATGTATGGAAAGAAAGAGCCTCGCTGTTGATGCCTGAGTGGGATAGTGTGGGAGTGTGCTTTATGGCTGTGGGAAAATGGCTGCTGGAATGCAGGTTGGTCATCAGCTCTGAGGAAAGGGATTCATCCCCGAAACGCGTCAGACATTTGACCGCACTGACAGTGAGAACACCTGCCCGCCGTTGTGGCCATTGTCATTTTTCTATGCTTTTTGGATACATGCTTCGTCTGTGAGTATGTTTTTATTATTTCATTCCTACAATAAACCTTGGATAATGCACTAGGTGTGTGCGCCACCTGTTTTCTCTCTATCCAGTGGCTGATTTCCCCATCTGAGGAGGGCTGCACCCCTGGAACATTTCCTTTGGTTGTCGCTGTCCTGGTACCCTTGGCTTCCCTTTTGGCTGTGCATATCCTGAGGTGCTGGAGAGTACATACGATATCTGATACTAAAGGTTCAGATGTTTTGTTTTAAAAATAACAAACATGTTAAACATATCTTCCCTGTGCAATGATTTTGCACAGACCAGCCCCAATCCTCCTCTTCTCGGGTCCCTGCCAGACTTCCTGGCTCCACCCCCTTGCTGAGTGTCCCCACAGCAAGCTTCTTGCTCTAGGGGTACTCGTGCATGCTCACTCCTGAGCTGCTCTATAAGATACACAGAGCAAGGCTTGACCCCACATCCCACTCCCTCCTCACTAGCTAATAGCCCCCCCCCCCTGCTGTGCCTGAGCCAAAAAGGAGGGAGAGACCCAAGAGAGCTGCTGCTATTGCGCACATCTCTGGATCAAGATCAGGCTCAGGTAAGTATTAGAGGGGGCTAGAGGAGAGAGCTGCAAACTGAAGGTTTTTTTGCCTTCGTGCATTCTATGAAAACCTTCAGCCTTTAGAACCACTGTAAATAATCCCTGCAGGATTACTTCCCGGATAGCTCTGCCAAGTTCTACTACTGAATGTTTCATATATTTTTATAATATGGATCATTACTGAGCACATTGACAGGTAAGAAAATACAACAAGTACACATATTCATAGTTGCTTTTTGAATGGTGTTGATTATTAAAAAAAACTCTTGGTTATATAAAACTTACCCTAGATATCATACACTACAAATATTTAAGTTGCTCCACAGAGATGTCCTTGAAAAATGGAAGTGAAAATTTCATATAAGATATAACAGTATACTGTTTAAAATCATAAATAGTTACATAGTTACATAGTTAGTCTGGCTGAAAAAAGACAAAAGTCCATCCAGTTCAACTATAGAAAAAAAAAGTTATAATCCTATACCCACAGTTGATCCAGAGGAAGGCAAAAAAAAACCCCAGCAAAGCACAATCCAATTGGCTCCTGCTGGGAAAAAAATTCCTTCCTGGTCCCCCGAGAGGCAATCTGATATTCCCTGGATCAACTTTACCTATAAATGTTAGTATCCAGTTATATTCTGTGTATCTAAGAAAGAATCCAGGCCTTTTTTTGAAGCAATCTACTGAGCTGGCCAGAACCAACTCTTGAGGGACTCTATTCCACATTTTCACAGCTCTCACTGTGAAGAAACCTTTCCGTGTTTGGAGATTAAATTTCTTTTCCTCCAGACGTAAAGAGTGCCCCCTTGTCCTCTGTGATGACCTCAGGGTGAATATCTCTACACCGAGTTTACATATGATTGTACACCTCAATATGGCTGCCTTACTGAGCAAACTATATAAGGATTTACTAAAACTAGAGAGTGAAAATCTGGTGCAGGTCTACATAGAAACCAATCAGCTTCCAGGTTTTTTGTCAAAGCTTAATTGAAGAAGCTGAAGTTAGAAGCTGATTGGTTACCATGCACAGCTGTGTTGCAAACATGCGCATCAGAGATAGACACGGTTCAACCATTTTGTTAGGCATCTCCATTTTCTCCCCTCATCTTTCCACCCCTCCCTCTCACTGAGAGGAGACCTCTGGCCAGTGTGTGTATGTGTACTGTTTATGGGTCACTGGCCGGGCAAGGCATTTCTAGCTTGGTGCCGAGCGATCTGCGAAAGTGTAGCCTTTCTCACCTAGGCCAGGATAAGGCCAGGGTTCCCAAGAGAATTGGAGCCTCACTGACCAACGTGGCTGTGTAGTTTCACACCTCGGAAAACAGATAATGAGCCTTCCCAGAAGTTGAAAGAAATGCTGACCTGATGAGTCTAACCCAGTGGTGGTGACAGAATCAGATAAACTCTGTTATACTCCATTTTTCCACTATGTCTCATATCTTGGAATATGAGAGACTTACCTAAAAACCAGACATCCAGTCAGATTGGCTAGGAGCAGGCGAACAGTTTGATGGGTCATTCGAATTATCTCGGACCATCATGGGAGCCGAAACATAGAACTTGTGAACCGTGCAACATATAATTTCATAATTCATATCTAGATAATCCTCAGACTTGTCTGCATAATAATATACTTGCGGGTAAATTTTCACGTGTGCAGCTGGGAAGTTATAGACCAGAATATGAATTATGAAAGATGGTGGTTCCAATTTTGGGTTCCGCCTGCCGATCCCTCCCTAAACAGAGTATTGGTCAATAAATAAATAAATAGTGCAGCGCTACATCCTAAATAAACATATAAATAAATAAAATAATCAAATCAATAAATGTCTGTGCAACAGTGCAAATAAAGTGTAATTCGTGTGTTCCACCAGGAAACAACAAAAGTGACCACGTGACAAATATATAAAATTAATAAATTATTAACCACATCAATATACATGTGCAAAATTGCAAATAAGGTGTAACACGTGTATTGCACCAAAACATAAAAGTGACAAAGTGACAAATATTGCTTAATAAAGTGCAATCAATGTGTACCCTATACGGGAATATTCAAAGTGACCAAGTGACTTAGTAACCTACAAAGCACAAATAATCTAAAAACCAACACTCTGTGTAAACATGTCCATATATATATATATATATATAGTGTATTTCATACACAATCTTCATGCAGGTGCCATCCAGTGTTCACACTGTGTATATCCAATAATGGCTGCAATGGCCCCTCACCTCCTTACATTGACCCCACAGGTCCAACACACTTTGGAACACAAAAACCACTCTGGTTTATCACAGGATCCTCCCCAGCGATGTATGCTCTATACCCAGCTGCTTCTCCGGTTCCTCCTTATATAGAACTCACAGGGACACCTTGCCTCAAGGGACAAACACCACTCTGTTGTATCTCAGGATCTTTCCAAACGCTGTATACTCTATATTCCTCTCCGGTTCATACATAAACAGAAGACTCCCATAGTGTAAAACCGCATTTAATACATCAATTAAACAGAAAGATATCTACTCACATTCTTCTTCATCTTTCTTATAACATGCACATATATGGCTCCTTCACATCATGCTATGCCTGCCTTGCATGGGAAATAGATATAGAGGTTTCAAATATGGCCACCACGCCGGAAATTACGTCACCGCGCTTCCCAGAATCCTCCTCGCGCACCGACGCGTTGCGTCACGCTAATCACGTGACTTCCTCAGGGTAAACGCCCCCAGAGGACTGGAAGTATTATATAGCACCCTGGCTCCAATCATGAACAAGGGGCGGGCTCGGGCAGCCATTTTCCCGAAGCCCGCTCTCCCTATGCAGATACCTATGCAAATGCCAGCTCTGCGGTGATAAAAATAGAAGAACAAAAAAGACCACAGCCGACCAAAGTCCGTTTCTATGGACCTCCCCACCTTCACAACGTTAATAATTTCTATAAATACAACCCCTTCTAAAACCGAATGTTTAATTAGATACAATAAAAACGGTATTTAGCCATACTATGAAACCCTTTATTTAAAACAAATATCAAATCAAGACCATGATTATATTATTTATTAATGGAGCTACATGCACCTTTATATATATATATATATATATACTTCTATGTAACCATTAAACTTAATGGTTGAAATATACATATATATAAACCTGATCTAAAACCAATATTTATTCATATACATATAATCATAAAATCTATACACCCAAAAAAATATAAAAATAAATTATAATCCATACCCAGCAATCACCCATAGCATGAGTTTACAATGTTAATTACTATTATCCTTATTAAAATCTGTCACCAATTAACTTCACAATTTAAATATAATAATACAACAATCATGAGTCTATAAATCAATTAAAATCAATTAAAATCATCATAATTGATTTATAGACTCATGATTGTTGTATTATTATATTTAAATTGTGAAGTTAATTGGTGACAGATTTTAATAAGGATAATAGTAATTAACATTGTAAACTCATGCTATGGGTGATTGCTGGGTATTGATTATAATTTATTTTTATATTTTTTTGGGTGTATAGATTTTATGATTATATGTATATGAATAAATATTGGTTTTAAATCAGGTTTATATATATGTCTATTTCAACCATTAAGTTTAATGGTTACATAGAAGTATATATATATATATATAAAGGTGCATGTAGCTCCATTAATAAATAATATAATCATGGTCTTGATTTGATATTTGTTTTAAATAAAGGGTTTCATAGTATGGCTAAATACCGTTTTTATAGTATCTAATTAAACATTCGGTTTTAGAAGGGGTTGTATTTATAGAAATTATTAACGTTGTGAAGGTGGGGAGGTCCATAGAAACGGACTTTGTTCGGCTGTGGTCTTTTTTGTTCTTCTATTTTTATCACCGCAGAGCTGGCATTTGCATAGGTATCTGCATAGGGAGAGCGGGCTTCGGGAAAATGGCCACCCGAGCCCGCCCCTTGTTCATGATTGGAGCCAGGGTGCTATATAATACTTCCAGTCCTCTGGGGGCGTTTACCCTGAGGAAGTCACGTGATTAGCGTGACGCAACGCGTCGGTGCGCGAGGAGGATTCTGGGAAGCGCGGTGATGTCATTTCCGGCGTGGCGGCCATATTTGAAACTTCTATATCTATTTCCCATGCAAGGCAGGCATAGCATGATGTGAAGGAGCCATATATGTGCATGTTATAAGAAAGATGAAGAAGAATGTGAGTAGATATCTTTCTGTTTAATTGATGTATTAAATGCGGTTTTACACTATGGGAGTCTTCTGTTTATGTATGAACCGGAGAGGAATATAGAGTATACAGCGTTTGGAAAGATCCTGAGATACAACAGAGTGGTGTTTGTCCCTTGAGGCAAGGTGTCCCTGTGAGTTCTATATAAGGAGGAACCGGAGAAGCAGCTGGGTATACAGCATACATCGCTGGGGATGATCCTGTGATAAACCAGAGTGGTTTTTGTGTTCCAAAGCATGTTGGCCCTGTGGGGTCAATGTAAGGAGGTGAGGGGCCATTGCAGCCATTATTGGATATACACAGTGTGAATACTGGATGGCACCTGCATGAAGATTGTGTATGAAATACACTATATATATATATATATATGGACATGTTTACACAGAGTGTTGGTTTTTAGATTATTTGTGCTTTATAGGTTACTAAGTCACTTTGAATATTCCCGTATAGGGTACACATTGATTGCACTTTATTAAGCAATATTTGTCACTTTGTCACTTTTATGTTTTGGTGCAATACACGTGTTACACCTTATTTGCAATTTTGCACATGTATATTGATGTGGTTAATAATTTATTAATTTTATATATTTGTCACGTGGTCACTTTTGTTGTTTCCTGGTGGAACACACGAATTACACTTTATTTGCATGGTTGCACAGACATTTATTGATTTGATTATTTTATTTATTTATATGTTTATTTAGGATGTAGCGCTGCACTATTTATTTATTTATTGATCTAACTCACACTGGTAGGAGGTTAAGTGTTAGCAGCTATAGGGAGAGGGCCCCATCCTGAGCGCTGGAAGTTGTCGCTTTTAAATTAGAGTATTGGTCAGTTACTCAGAACCACCCCCTGCTGGGAAACTTTAAAGCAGGCTGTCAAGCATAAGAGGAGTGGAGTTGAAGAATTCTCCCATTTTTTCCATCATAACATAGGGAGATCAAAGCAGCCTCCTGCTCTGACTTGGATCTGCTAAACCCAGGACTTTGGCAAGTACTTTAACCCTTTCACCTCTCTCTGATATCTTTTTACTGTGCTATGGTTCTCTGTATATTTATATATATATCTTAGTTACATCTTCTCTGTAAATATTTTATTGCACCTGTTTGACCCTTTTAGTAATAAATCTCTCTTTCTGAAAGTGTTGAACAGTTTCTATAGTTCTTAATTGCAATTTATGAATCCCTGCCTTTGAAGAGACGCTACTGTTTGTTTAAACCTCTGTATAACCGGCCTGCGGACCGTTTTATACAGGCGATTATTTCAATCATTATAGTGGTATAACTGATAACACGAGTTTCCTCTTTCTCTGTACAAAAAGGAGGTGGTGGCAGTGTGGAGGGTTAGTTGCGTAATTAACCCAACCCAGTAACAATCGCTTAGGTTTCAGGTACATAGATTGTAGTCCATTAGCTGGAAAATCTTTGTGCAGGGGGCAGCTGGGCATGGTATTGTTACGCACGTCACATCGCGGTTTGGATCGGCCAGTCCTTCGGTCATGAGTTTGGTGAGAAGGTCTGGGGTTTGACTCCACGATCGTGACAAGCTGCACTAGACTTTGCACTTTCCAGTTTTAGTAAATCAACCCCAAGTATAGCATACAGGTTTTTCATCAAGCAAACAGGGTTACTTAGTATATGAGGCCCTGGAAGGTCTTTCAAGGCTCAGTTGCCTATGTGTCCTAGCTAAAACTTGCAAACCCTAGCAAAGTGCATATTCCATTGCACAGGGGTCATCCTTTAGTAAATCATCCCTAATGGCTTTTTTCAATGATTACTGTATCCAATTGTCATAGTGATCTTTAATATATACAATGCAACACTTTTGCTACTTGTAATTTGTTTCAGCTGTTGCATGTAGAAAGCTACAAAGCGTTTTTATTTTTGGTTGTTTGTTTTTTTTACTTGACTCATAAGTAACTGTTAGTTAAAGTGGAACTAAAGTCCAAAAATAACACACAAAGCAGCGGCTGGGGATTGCACATAACTTTTTAGACCAGCTAGAGAACAGCGATAGTAAATTAGAACTACTTGCAGAATTGAGTGATAATGATTTGTAGGGAAATTCGTCATCAGACACTGAAAACGATTTTGCGACTTTGCTCAGTGATGTGCGAATTTTGCGCTCAATTTCAAATTTCAGTGTTTTTGGTTTGATTATATTATTGAATTAAATTTTTTATTATTATTATATTATTATTTTTTATGATTATTTATTACATTTTAATTTATGATTTTTTTTTTCAAATTGTAACATACTGGGGATGTTTACTAGACTGTTGTTCGGACAGATTTCAATGAGTTATTCCTAAAAATTACAGGCCTACAATAAAAAAAATACATATTTCCATGTAAAAAAATGTACTGCTTTGAGCACAGAAATATGGACATAATCAGACCGCTAGGGAGGTTAATAGACAAGGGAATAGATAAAACCAATTTTTGTTTTTTCTTTGTCCCATTTGAGACATTATTTCTTGTTTTATACACACAGCAGGAAGTAAGAAGTGACCTCTCTCCTGTGAGATAAATCTCATCTAAGAGTAAGGGTCCCTGTTGAAATATTTCTCCCATGCTTTTTTTAGTGTCAACTCAAAATATTGAATTTTCACTAATTATCAGTACTAGTGACAGTGGTCATCAAAATAAATATAGAATATATATATATATATATATATATATATATATATATAGAATGGATCTCCCTAGTGGGGACAAGGACAGATTCTAACCCATCAAACCTTTAACCAAAACTAAACAAAAATGTTTTGCCTTTAGATGCACTGAACTAAATACTCAAAATAGAAGTATACCATCTCTTTATGGGCATTTATCTAATGCAGACTAGATATTTGTGTAAATCGTGAAAAGTTATTTTTATTTTGCCATATATTCAGCTGTTGTCTACAGAAACAATTACTGGAACAATGCAAGTTTTTTTTATAGACTCATAGCAATAATTGTGATTATTAAGACCATTATATTATTCTATTATTTTCTTTCAACATGCATACTCCATGGGGTTGATTTTCTAAAACTGGAGAGTGCAAAGATGCACCTCTGCATAGAAACCAATCAGCTTCCAGGCTGTATTGTCAAAGCTTAATTGAACAAGCTGAAGTTAGAAGCTGATTGGCTACCATGCACAGCTGCACCAGGTTTTGCAATCTTCAGTTTTAGTAACTCAACCCCCATGTGTCAACAGGTCATCTCTGTTAATCAGAAAACTGAGTGAGTACCCATCTAAGTTTTGTCTAAGCACACACAACTTCATGGGGTTGATAGGTGGACATTAGGAGGGATTGTTCTGAAACTTGTGCTATGTAATTACTGACCTACCCTCCTAGATACCTGCATAATCTATCATATTCAAACTTACAAGATAGCTGTAAGAAACGTCTAGTACTGAAAATGTTTAAATACATTTTCTGTGAGCGAGATGAAGCAGGGAAGAACTTTCAGCATTAGGTGTGATTTCAGCAAATTGGTCTTTGTGCAAAATTACTGATTTCACCATAACTTAAATTTCACCAAAATGGAAACTATCAATTTCACTTATTGAGCTGCTTATGCAAAATTTGTTTAAAAAAAAAAAGACAGGCCATTTTTTATTTAAAATGTGTTTTAATGTGTATGAATTTAAGGTTGTTTATTTTATTTCATTTAGAGATCTCTATTTTACCTTTTTTGTCATTATTTGTGCATTGTTGCTTTAAGTTTTTTATTTAATTTTTTATAGGGTTTTTTTTTTTGTGAAAAAGTGAGTTAATGAAGCTTATGTGAAGACATTTTTTATTCAAGAATAGGTCGTAGATAGATGAAAGGAGCAATTGTAACCTCCAGGAGCCATTTAAAGTCCATTATACCCTTAAAGGAAAAGTTCATCTTTTTGAAAACATAATGTGCACGGTAGCCAATCAGCTTCTAACTTCAGCTTGTTCAATTAAGCTTTACCAATAAAACCTGTAAACTGATTGGTTTCTATGCAGAGCCGTTCTAGACTTTGCACTCTCCAGTTTTAGTAAATATCCCCTTAGCCTTTAACAAACACTCTAATTTTAATATTCCCTATGCTACTGAAGCATTTGCCAAAAGTTTCCTGAATCTTATGACTTTCTCTACAATTTTAGCAAAATTAAACTTTCAGTTTAGCTCAGCATCACAGGAATGTTTCAAGATCTGATCTTCGGATTACAAATAAAATAGAGTAGGGGGGACTGGTGCAGAAGAATAATATCTGCATGCAGGACTTAACTACTCAGCTGGCAGGCTGTAATTCTATGTTCATCTCAAAGTTTAATTTTCAATTTTCAGCTATAGCCCACTGTATTTGTAACAATGCCCCAGCTAGTCTTAAGCTGTCCAAAGTCAGATAAAAATTCGACCAGTTCAGCAGGGACATGAAAAATTTAGATAAGTGAGTGACTGTCTCTGCTTAACAAAAGACAATTGTTTGATCAACTTAGGTTGAAGGATCTTGCTTGAAAAATTTGTTGATCAGCAGCTGCAGTCAATAGGCTGCAGCTGCTGATCAGTGTATTCTGCGAGCTCCACTGCCAGAATATAATATCCCAGTAAAGGGGATTTCCCTACCCACCTCACTTGTATGGATTGAAGAATCTGTTTTATTTATTTCAGCTGTCTGGGAGACCAAAAAAAAACCTACCTGTCTATGGCTAGCTTTACTTATCCCTTCAGAAATTACTTACTGTATTATTTAAAAATGACCATCCCATTCTTCTAATAATTCTTCTCAAAGCTTCCAGGCTTCACAACCTTCATCACAATTTAGAAATTTATATTGAGGAGGAAGGGAGCCTACGTAAAGTAGCTCTTGGGATTTCCTGATTTAATATTGCCTATAAAGAAAGTACAATTGTTGTTAATTGATTAGCTATAATTCCATTAACTTACCATATGAATCAGTCTGGGTTCATCACAAGTTATCATTTTCTAACTCTATATTTTAAAAATATCAATGCTCCTAAATAAGTATTATTTCTCATTTTAATAAGTCCTGGGTTAAAAAAAAGTTACATTTCTAACTTTTTTCATATATTGTAAACATGGCACTGTCACTTTAACAGTGTTTTTTTCTCACTTTAAAGATTACATTTAATATCTATTTCTCAGCAGTGTACAAACTGACATCATCTACTCATAAAAGCAGAATGCTTTGCTTTTTTAAGCTTCAAGCTGAATAACAAATTGCCACAGATGACAGCATAAAAGAATAACAGAATGGAATCAAAAGAAAATTCATTGTCAACAGAAACCCCCTGCTGAGGAATTTCAATTTCATATATCTAATTATCCCTGTCAGTTGGAAGAACTGACAAAAAGCATTCTTTGTTCTCCCTTTCTGCCTCCCGCATCTCACTCTCAATTAATTCCGGCATACAAATATGACTAATTGTCTTTGCAGTGCTCAAGAGCTCTGTATATAAATGTTCATGAACTGAAAATGATTTGGAGAGTATTCATGCATCGATTTATGATATTCGAACACAATAGGCATGCATAATTCAGGTGACCATGTTAGTACCCTCACAAGCCCTTATTACAGAGATTAGGCTTGGATTCTCTTTTCATATGGCTTTTTCCTCCCTATCAGCATTATGAAAATAACTCACTTTGCACCTATTGAAAAAGAAGCATTACATGTCCTCATTCTTATCTGAAGTTGCCACGAATAAAATTAACAGCATTTAAAATGATACTTGCACAGATAAGGGCTTTCATGTATGACAAATAAAGTGGCTTTTTTGTTTACTGTCGTATATATATATATATATATATAGAGAGAGAGAGAGAGAGAGAGAGAGAGAGAGAGATAGATATATATATACAATATGTATATTCAAATAGAGTAACACAAAAGAACTTTAGCTCAAAAGAACTAAAAAAACTAAGTTATACAATAAATTATACTTTTGAATAAGCTAGGGAGTATTTTAGGTAATATCCTACATAATTAAATTGCAATAACCTAACCTAAAGTGGACCTAGATACATCAAACTTATCCCTCATACAATGTAAAACAAATCAGTTGTGAGTGATAAACCACTCAAAATAAACATTCTGCATCTGTTTTTTTGCCCAGACTGACTTTTTTTTATCTCTCAGTATCTCTGTGGAATAAATCTACTTGTTCCTATACCTTGATTCCTGATGACACCATCAATTTAATCCAATAACCCAAAGCAGAAGTTGTTGGGGATACTTACCAAAGTAGTGATAAGCTCCTGTGCAGCTAAGAAAACAGAGGGTGCTTAAGAACATATGCAGGAGTCTCCTGCTATGTATAACTAAGAATTATACGTCAAAGTGCTTTTATATGTTTGTAAGTTTTGGTTCAATTTGACTAATTCTTTGACATTATGGGTTACTTGCTGAGGTAAACTAGCACTGTCATTTTTTAAAGGGATTTACTAAAGCGGTAGTAAACTCTTTAAAAAAAAAAGTTTCCCCCTGCAAGTCAAAGACATAGTATGCATCGCATAGTATACATCGTCCTGCTATTGGTGCTTTAGCTTTCAAGGGTGCTCTTAAATTGTAACAATGTGGGGGGTTTTTCATGTTTTTTGCAAATGTGTGTTTCTAGCTGTCATGCCATATTTTCTCTGCTGGATCTGACTTCAACTAATGACAACCGTTCCCAATTATGTGATTTCCATTTTTTGGATAGAAAGCTAAGGGTTTAGGACCACCGTCACGTTTTTATTGCTGTCCCTGTAAGAATGATTTATCCTCTCTAATTGTCCTGATCACCAAAATTACTGAGGATAAAAATGAGGCTAAATCCAAAAGTTTGAGTTGCCACCTAAACAGAAAGAGAGAACATTTTCCTACTTTGGAAAGATATTCTCTCACTTTCAGTTTAGTCTAAAGTACAGGAAGTGAACAGACAACTTCCTAATTACACTGTTCAACAGGTAAAAAGTTTTGGGCATAAAATTTGCTAATTTTACATAATTTTGGGGTGCTAAAAATGAAAATGACCCTAAAAAATGTTGATTGGCTCTAGTTTCCATGATATATTCACCCATTTAATGACGTAAGCCATTCAAAATTATGATGCAACTTCAGCTGCATATTGCGCAATTGATACTGGTGACCAATAGAAAATTGCATGTATACTGAGATGATGCAATATTAGCCTTTAATTGCATCACTTCACTGCATAAAAGCTGCAGTATCTGTAGCTGATTGTAGTTCGACAGCGTCTTTACATTTCGTTTTATGCTTATATAGGCTACTCAGTAATGCCTCGAACTTGTGTGAATAAAGCAGATAATTTCTGCTATATCTGCGGTGAAATAACTTTTATCTCACAAAAAAGGAGGATAACAGGAATGATTAAGAAAGCCTACAACTTGTATTTTGGCTGCAAGATAGGAGACCAGGACAAGAGCTGGGCACCACATATATGCTGCAATTCTTGTGGGACGGCACTGGAGCAATGGTTGAATGGAAAAAAGGCATCTATGCCTTTCGCTGTGCCAATGATTTGGAGAGAGCCAACAGATCATGTTAGTAATTGTTACTTTTGTATGGTGCCTCCAATTGTAAAAGGGCTAAATAAGAAGAAAAAGTTATCTGTGCACTATCCAAATATTCCATCGGCAATACGTCCAGTTCCTCATGGAGAGGGGCTACCAATTCCTAAAGCACCAGAATCCTTCGTGGTTGAGTCAAGTGAGGAAGAACCTGAAGCGTGTAGTCACGTGCAGTTGTAAGAGATAGCCCTTTCCTCGAATGCAAGAGAAAAGCCAAGAGAAGCAAAACCGACACAAACTGAAGACAAAACTAGTGAGAATCCGAAGTATTAAAATGATTCAACTTAGCTTATGGCTATAATTTTTCTTGGTAATCCTATGCAATATATTATGCCATTTAGGCTTTGTTATGTAGTCAATATCACTTGCTTTATATTTGTGGAAAGACATCTATCTATATAATTATTGTGCATTATGTAGTCATTACGCCTATAGTAGAAAACTTTCCGTTTACAGAAAAACTAGAGCCAATTGACAAATTTCATTGTTATATTTGAACTCAGAATGTGAAATTCATTAAGAAATGGATCCTTTTGTTTCCATAACTGGCAAAAAATAAAAATTTGTTGAACAGTGTTATAAACAGATTGCAAAAAAACTGACAGTGGTTTTAACCCTCCCATAATTTATCAAAAATGGAAAAGACGTTTTGGCTTTAGATACACTTTAACAGTAAACACACACTATTTTAATTTGGATACTACAGAAAGTTAATAAGCAATAGAACAGGAGGTCTTTTTCTTCATTGACTCATGACAGATCTGTAAGAAAATCCCATGTGGTTCCATTTTTTGTTCAAATATTTTATTAACTCAGACTATTAACAGAGTTACAGGTAGAAAAACTGTAAAAATAGGTTTAAGATACAGTCAACAACATCTGGTTTCCAATATAGATTAAGAATAGTAATGTGGTGACAAGGTAGTGCCAGTCTCATGTATGCATGGAACATAATATCTGAGAGGACATATGAACCTTGAGTGGGCAATAATAGCCCAAGGTTGAATAAACAGAGATTTGAAAGACCAGCTAGGCTGGTTATATAACAAAGGAGGAGGTTATAATAGGCCTAAGAACCATAAGAGAGCAAACTTGTCATGCTCCGCCAAACCATAAGGAGCTGTAGGAGAGAAATAAAGTTTCAGGTCCCTTTCACACCAGTTTTCTCCTCAGGTGCTCTTGTCAGTTATTAAGTGGAACTTGATCTCCATGCAGCTCTATGGGCAAGCTGATATAAACTGATTTGTGTCCACCTACCACCAAGTCTGTCTAGGTCAGGAAAAAAAGATGAAAAGGGTTTGTGTCCTTTTCCACTTTTCCAGATCTAAATGTGATGGATTGGAGGTAGTCTAAGTAAACAGACAAAAGTCCACTCTCAAAATGCTGAAACAAACAGAACAGGCAATGAATGGCACAAAACTGACACCTATCAGATATCTGTAATACAACAGGGAAGCTGCTCATGGATCCCCTGTTGAATGGAGCAGAGGCATGGCACGGGATATTTGGGAAAGCAACCTATCTATGTTTTTATAATGTTCTGCACAAATCTCTCATTATGATATGTGCTCTTGTGATCAAGAAAACGTATGTAATATAGAAAGTGTAAAAGGAGAGAGAGGGAGACTGATTTATTAAAGGTGAGCTCACTCTGCTGGTGACAGCATTCAATTCCCCTCATTGACACAACTATGGTTGATTTTTCATGCATATGTTCAATACATGATCAGGTTTGCCAGTGGATGATCTCATGGATGGTTTTGCTCCAATACAGGGGGTTGCATAATCAACACTGAAATAAATTAAATTTTAAAAGGTACTGTCAGAAATAGTACAAATACCAAGGGGCCTACAACACAAAGGAATCTTCAGATCCCAGCAAGTTTTGTTGAAATGTCTAATCACAAAACAGTAACCAATAGAGTGTTTTGACATATTTCACGTCTGTTCTTACTCTAGGACATATTTGCAAATATTATTAAATCTTATGAGTAAGCACAAATGTGCACAATGTGTCAAGGTGAACCATTTTCAACAGTATCCTTTATGTGTTACAGCTAAGCAAAACTGGGTTTTTTAAAAAGGGTTCTGGAAAGTCAATAAGTTGGATCCCAACTGTTGCTTCAGCAGTAGATCAATTTGTTTGCATTTCCAAAAAAAAAAAGTTATCTGAATCAAAGAATTGTTGAAGCAGTTGTGCAAAATTGAAGTACAAAAAGTAAAACATATTAAAAAAATTACAAAATTCACTGTTTTACTAGAATTCTATAATAAATGTATTTATCGCTATCAAGATAAATATTTGTAATTATGCATGCAATAAAACGCTTAATAACATGCTTAAAAATAATTTTTACAACACCATAGTCAGGTAAATATAAAATATTTTATATGAACATTTGTTATTTATTATTCACAGCCAACAGTTCAATACCCCTTTCCAAATGTTTGCCGGGATAACCTTAACTGTTTTGCTGAAAAATCATGCTTTCTACAGAACTCAATAGATATAACACACATAAAAGTCCCTCCAATCTTTCCTCCTTTATCCCTGTTTTGTAAGGCTCTGTACAAAATTTCAGTCTGAAAGAAAATGTTTCAATGGTCTCTCTTTAGAAAACATATAGGGGGGATATTTACTAAAACTGGAGCTTGCAATATCTGGTGCAGCTCTGCATAGAAACCATACAGCTTCTAGGTTTTTTTTGTCAAATCTTAATTGAACAAGTTAGAATCTGGTTGAGCATACACAGCTGCAAAAAATAAAGAAATACAATTAATCCAAAACCATTCTAATTGTTCTTTAATTGATTTACGGTAAATTTTGTCTGTCTCCCCTGTTGATGTTTTCAGAGCAATTTTAATTAAACTGTACAAACGCACGTGAAGATTTGCACCTATTCACTATAATTGAAGTGCAATGGCTTCATGCTTTACAATGATGGCAAAAGAACATATCTTTAGAAAAAGTTATTCTTCTGAGTGTATTCATAAGCAAGCATAAGGTCAAAGTGTGACATCTTGAATGTCAATGAGTATTACAAGTGATATTTGTTCTATTATTATACAAACTAATTACATGAAAGAACAACATTTTTATTAAGTTGTGTATTAAATATATTGATCTCTAATACCATATACACACCACATTTGTAATTTGCCTAATAAAGTTGTCAGTTTTCACTGGGTTTGTAAAACTGTTCAGCCATACTTGTAATCTACACATACAATGTGTAAGATGTGGGGGAGCCTTTGATATAGTTTATTACAAAAGTGCATTTACTCTTTAAGTCACAATTAAGTCTTTTATAGAATCCAGCCCAGCCAAATATTCAAAAGTAGGGATGAGGTTTCGGGTTCAGATTAAGCATGGGTTTGGGTGAATTTTGGGAAAATTGCAAACTAATTGGGCTGTTCACAAACGCCCTTCCTTGCTTAGATTGGTCATAATTGGGGCTATGTTATCTGCCAGCTTCTCACTATAAAAGAAACACCAGCCCAAATTGCTAAGGGGAGTTAAAACAGCTTGAATTATTCCCAAGGCAGCCAACATGTTTTGGGGACAAAACATGCTGCATTTCAGCAGGGCTCAGTAATGTTGCAAATATTTGAGTGGACTCAGATGTCACAAAATTTGATTATAAAGGCAAGAGATGGGGCAGTATCATGCCAATGAAACAGCTGTGAATCATTAAAACTGTTTTGGAATCTTTTATTATTTTAGTCCGGCACTCCTTCATTTGGTGTAAACTCTGAGTGATGTTCCTGGGTGCCTATTGGAAGGAAGCCCTGGTTGCAGATGAGCTGCCTAACCTGAGCCAATGATTTTTTCAAATGATTTACATCCTTCTGTTTAGTACTCTTTACCAAAAAGTCCCAGCACCTCTTAGATTTATCCCCTAGAACCTTTACTATAGAGGGAAGGGTTTCCAGCATTCATTTTCCAGTGTGTGTTGGTGTAGGTAAGGAACAGGGATGGGCCGAACATACCAGGTACAGTTCAAGGCAGGTTTTCTCATTGAAGTCAATTGGATCTGAATGTTAACTATTAGTAATGACTATTTTGTAGGCTAACAGGCAAAGGATTGTCAAACAAATGAAATGGGGAACTGTGCATTGCCCTTGGAGAACATGTAGCAAAGTGGGCAAAGATTGGCTATGAGCAGCAATTTTAATAATGCTTAAAGTGAAACATTACAATGCAAAATTATTTATTTCTGTTTGTAAATAAATAGGATTCCCTTCATCTATACCAGACCTTTATCCTGGATAAAATTTTTGGTATAAATGTTGATTGAGATGGGGTTCCCCCTAAAAATACATTCCAGACCCTTATTCTTGATTAGAGTCTGGTGTGGTGGTCAAGAAGTACCCCCCCACAAAAAAAAAACCTGTGGGGTGCCCTAAATTCCAAACCAGACCACAATCTGAGCATGCAGCCTGGCAGACCAGGAAAGGATAGCAGGATGTGCACCCCCTTCCTGAAGCATACCAGGCCACATGCCCTTAAAATGTTCGCTGGCAAAACACCTTGTCCTCATGTTGATGAGAACATGGACCTTTTCTCTACAGCCCTAGCACAGCAATTTTGGAGATCAATGGGCAGAGAACTTATCAAAATCTCAAAGTCCCTCGGATACTTCCCTCCCCATATAGTGAAAGAATAGAAGTACATAGTAATAAGAAGCACCCAGTGTTAAATTCGTCAACAAAAATATTTTCGTCATATTTTTGGTCAACTACATGTTTTCAGTGAGGAAAACTAAACGAAAATAAAATTAAGTTTCAATTCAGATGACTAAAATACAACTAAAACTAAAACGGCATTGTAGTCAAAAGATTATGACTAAAACTAAATCAAGATCTGATGTCAAAATTTACAGTGGTCAAAAAGCAATATTCTTGTTTGTTTCCAAAACTTAGTTTTCTTTATAAAGATGTTACTTGATACTTGTTTTTAATAATAACAGAGAACTGTTAAAGCTTTTATATTCAGGTAATATGTGCAGTGGTATTACAGCCAATAAAGTTTAGTTTTTTGTTTTTCTATATTTTAAAGTTGCACATCTGTTTGTCAAAAAGCAATATTTATGTTTGGTTATGATACTGGAGATTTTAGCTGACTAACATGTACTGGAAATTTTTTCCAACTACAATTTACTGAAGATTGTAGTCTACTAAGCTACAACTAAAACTAAAACAATTCAGATGACTAAAATACAACTAAAAAAAAAATGGCATTTTGGTTAATGACTAATGCTAAATTGAAAACTGATGTCAACATTAACAGTGGAAGCACCATTATTGAGTGACACCCCCTTTTGGATCCCTGATACAAAGTGAAAATGGCAGACCATCCCAAAAGTATAAAAAATGAGCCACTTAGAAGAAGAGCTACAAAAGAGCCTCTTGGCCAAATTTCCAGATAGTGGCAGGATCGCCCCTCATGTCCAATGTGCCACCAACCCTCCATAAAAGTAGGAAAGGTGATTCTGACTGTCTCAGCACTGCTTCAAGATGTGTTTTTTAATGAAACATATGATTGCAGACTACTTGGGTCCCGGTATGATGCAGTCATCCACTCTTTGAAATGGGGACCCCATGGAATATTGGTTTTGTTACAGAGAGATGAATCCTTCTGACCCATGACACTGTGGACTTGCTCACTTTTATAAAAAATAATCAGCCCTGTAACAGCAATTATTACAATACCCTGCAGTTGATGCTACTGTTTACTTTTTTCTTTGTCATTGGATATAAAAAAAATTGTACCTTGTCACCTATGTATAAGACTTATTTCTGTAAACGCCTCATTTTGATCAATGCTTCGGTGCTTTTGTACTGCTTTGTTATTTCAAACTCAGTAAAAAGATTGCAACAGAAAAAAATGGTTACCCGCTCCTGCCACCTCTCCTGGCCTGCTGCTGTCACCTTTACCACTTCCTTCAACCTCTGCTGGCTGACCACCATTACCAGCTCCTGTTACCTCTGATAACCTGCAACCACTATCTGCTCATATCTCCATTACCAGCTCCTGCCTCCTTCTGGCCTTCCCTGATTGCCAGCTTTTTCCATCTCTGCTAGTTTGCCACCATTACCAGGACCTGTCATCACTCCTTGCCTGCCACCACTACCATATGGCCTTTGCTGGAATGCCTCTGCTAACAGCTCTTTATTTCTTACCATTGTAAGCTCCTGGAACCTCTGCTAGATTGGCACCCCTTTGTCTATAAGTCTGTTGCCTAGTCAGGTACTCTAGCATTGTAAAGGTGCTACACATAGAGGTGGATTTGCTAAGGGTAAATAGACTGTGCACTTATTTTCCCCAGAACTTAGAGAATGTGGTAAAGCCCTGCTGATTTCCATCATCCAATCATGTGCAAGAAACAATGCTGTTTTTTTAATTTCTTTGCTCCTGATTGGGTACTCTTTACAAAGTGAAGCTTTCACTACATTCACTAAGCTTTAAGGAAGATGAGTGTAACTGCTCTTGTAAAGTGCACAGTCTGTTTGTCTTTAGTAAATCCATCTCATAATGTTTACACGGCCTTACCTCAATTGCTAAAATTCTAATATATATATCCTGCATTACTCCTCTGTGCTTGTGGCCTATAGGATCAATAATTATAATAAAATAATATTTTATATATATATATATATATATATATATATATATATATATATATATATATATAAAAATATATATGTCTTATAATTATATAGAAGTGCTAATTATATTGACTTAGTAAAATAGAATAATTGTACACTGATATAAATCAAGAATTCTGGGGTTTATATTCCACAAGGGCATTAAACCCATAAAAAAAATAAAATAGAAACGAGGAAGCAGTCAGTACACATTTATCAGAAGAAAAACCAAAAACCCATAAAAAAACAAATTTGAGCTCAATAAGTGAACATTATTATACAACTTTGAGAATAAATTAAATACCAATGAGTGGCTGAACACACACCAATATTAAAATAGAAATACTTTCTTGAAAAATCAACTATCCCAAAATAATTAAAACCATAACTGGCCAATATATTAAAAACATTTCCCTAGGCAGCTGCAGGAAAAATGTGAAGGTTCACCTTCCAATAAGGGGCACATATATGAAGTAAACCCTAGTATTCATAAATATAGTGGTAAATGGTATAGAGCTAAATCTTATAGATAAACCTCCTCCCTCATTGGGATATTGTTAAATCCATCCAAGCAATAATTAGATGTACAATCAGAGTCCTTGTTGCACTTTAGATGAAGTGTTAGGAAGAAATGTTACATCTTTCTATTTATGACATATATCAGCCATCATTATATTGAATCATATGGCGTTAGCTCAAAGCTGATTTAACGGTCAAACAAGGTAGTCACCAGCTTGCTGAAATTGCCTGAAGACTCCGACAGCAGTAATATTGCATATCTTTACATATAGTTACAGGCTTGACATATTGGTGATGAAATCCTTATGTAGATAGATTCACTGCCATTAATTAACCTTTTCAGGGAACCACCAGCTAGAGAATGCTGGAAGACTCCATGGGCAGTTTGAATATTATGGAAAGAATAAAGAACTTTCTCAACATGTGAAGTAAAGTTGGATAGATTCCTATTTTAGAGACCACCAATGACAAGACAAAAAGTCCCAAATAATGAGTGTCCAATAATGACATAAAGTTATACTTAGCCAGCCAATAGGGACTCCGGATATCCAGATTGTGCTCTTTGATGGTGCTGTTTTAAGGATGTATAAGAAGGCACCCCACAGTATCATGGAGGAGTCAGGAAGGGAGAGTTGTCCCAAAAGATGGCAACATGGGAGAAAAGCTGGAAACCTGACCGGTTTCACCGGTCCCACCGGCTGCTTCAGAGGTACAGGATTTGGCCTATACCAGTGCTCAGGCATTGTAAAGGTGCCACACATAACATTTCAGCAGCTGGACCTAGCTGGAAAATTTGTAACGTTGCAACCAGGGGTGGACTGACCATTTGGAAACTCAGGCACTGCCCGAGGGCCGGGGGTCAGTAGGGGGTCCCATGAGATGCCCCTGGTACCTTTTTCATAGGCTTTTTTGAGTTATGGAAGGACACAGGGGCCCCATGATAACCTATTGCCCGGGGGCCCCATGAGTTGTCAGTCCGCCCCTGGTTGCAACACATCTTAATATTGTTGTCAGCAAACACTTCTCCAGTCTGCCATGAAGTTAACGGCAATAATCCCATCAGGTGGTGCAGCATGTGATGTAGGCAGCTAAGAGCCTGACAGGGAAGATATAAAGATAATAACACTTGTTAACAGTGGTTGCTCAGGAGAGCCTTTGCTATCATTGCCGCTGACTGCAGGACAGACTTGGTGAGTATTTACTGTTGACATCAGTGTGATGTGCTGTTGTTTGCTCCTGCCCACCAACCGACCCATGCAGACTCCTAGAGCCCATAAAGAGGGAATCAGTCACATGATCTAAGGAAAATGTAAGAAAAAAAGGTATTTAGAAGCTTTGTTTAATATTCATTGCTTGCTGCTTTTATTTGTATGGACATTTCTTGTGTGTATATTTACAACAACTCTAGGGATAAAAATTGCAAATGATTTTGGCTAAAGTCAGCTGATGGGCTCTGTCCAATCACACACAGAGTACTGTGTTTACCAAACATAAAACTCTGTGTACAGACAACAGCAATCTGGCTGTTTAAAACAGCCATATATTAAAGTTAAAGCAGCACATATTACAAATATTACACATTGTTAGGCACACAGTTAAACCCTAAATTGCCCCAAAGATAAATCTTTCTTTTGGTGGTATTTGATCACTCTGGATTTTTTATTTTGTATTATATAAACAAATAAGGATCCAAAATTTTGAAAAAATATATATTTTCTATTTTCTAGAAAAAACATATCCAATAAAAAAAATAAAAAAATCTAATTTCTTCATAAATTTAGGCCAAAATTTATTTTTCTATGTCTTTGGTAAAAAAAAATCCCAATAAGTGTAGATTATTTAGTCTGTAGGAAAGTATTGTCCACAAAATGTGGGATATATATTTGAAAATTGATCAGTGGTAATGTACTGAAGGCTTATCTCATTTATTGAGGCCTTTAAAATGTCAGTACAGTACACATACCCTCCAGATTACCCATTTTTGGAAAGTAGACAGGCTGAAGTATTTAGCAGGAGGCAATAGGAAGTTGTAATTTTTTGTCACAATTTTTTTGGAAAATAAAGAAATTAAATACAATTTGGTTAATTTTTTTACATACCATCACCAGTGCAGTACAGTGTCATGATATGACTGGTGTGGTGGTGAGCAGGGACACTTACTGGTGACTGCATGTTAAAAAAAAAAAATGTAAATAATTTTTGTATTCAATATTTTAAATATTTTTAAGCGTTATTTTTTATTTTTTTTTTCCTATTTTTTAAATTACTTTTATCGGAGTAGTTCAATGTTACCATAGTAACATTTTACTACTCTGGGAGGGGGGATGATCAGGACTTTTTTTACACTTTGTATATAAACTTAGTGAAGCGCTGATATTAAACAACTAATATTAAATGAACAGTGCTCTATAATAAATGATAATATAATAAAGATGATAAAGTGACAAACAATATACAAACACACTGTGCTCTGATCTCATATGAATCCAATAAAGTGCAATCTTGTGATGCCCACAAAGAACACCTGTGGTAATACTCCGTGATAAAAATAAAATAACATAAATTCCCCCCTTTATACACCCCTAAAGGGTTAAATATAGTGATTTTGCAATCGTGGTCCCTTAATATAAAAGGAAAAATATATATCAGTGTTTTTAGTGCTTAATAAAACAATTGAATATGGTGCCTTTATGATAACAATAAATCAAAGTAAATACTATGCAATGCCTAATAGAAAAAAATATCGCGAAATAGTAGTCCAAAAAAGACATGATCTTCAAACAGCAAAACAATCATGCACAGGTGATCTTCACTTTAGTGTCAAATCCTCAAACCAGCAGAAATGCCCGAAGATGTCCAGGACAATGCATAACAGGATCAGAAGTGGTTATAGTTCCGCTTTAAAGGTATCTCTCAAGCATGTATTTGAAAGGATTGACATTGCACTTGAACTCTCCCTTCACTGTATATATATACATATATATTTTTTCTCATTGACACATGTCCCCATGGAAGTGCCCAGCACCCTATGTCCTTTTTGAGAATGTATCATCCTGATTCACTCCCCCACCATAGATGGTATTTGAGTTCAGTTTGAAGTTTGCTATTTTTTTTACTTTGCACTGGGTTTGTTGGAGCTCTCACAAACCAAACCAAGGCACATTCACTCATTCACTCATTTCTATTGGACAGTAAAGGAGCAGCAATACACTGATGAGGTCACCATAACTTGTGTCAGCAATCTTCTGGTGTTAGACTGACAGTACTTTTCAACGTAGTAGAGCCTGACTGGTTTAAAGTGCTTTCCTTCCTTCTTTCAATCACAGAGTGCTCACTGAAGAGTACATGAGATTAATGCCTAGGTAGATTGAGGTAATTATGCTAGTTTTATGTGAAATAACTGCTTGTCGTCCAGCCACTGTAGAAAAACGGCCACAAGGTGGCACTGCTGGGCAAAATCACGTTTTAAAACGTGATATTGCAAAACAGGTAGGGGGCGTGCTCGATGCATGCGACTGCCCCACCTGTGCCACCAATCGTGGCCACAGGTGCAGGGGCAGACTGACAATTTGAGCACTCGGGCACTGCCTGAAGGCCCGGGGTCAGTAGGGGGCCCCATGAGATGCCCCTGGTACCTTTCATTGTCTTTTTCATATGCTTTTTTGAGTGTGGGCAAGGACACAGGGGCCCCATGATCCCCTACTGTCCGGGGGCCCCATGAGTTGTCAGTCCACCCCTGCGCGGGTATCAATCACCGGGTCCTGGCCTGTCATTACCCGTTGGGTCCCGAAGATTGCCGGCAAACAGTGACACAGAGCACAGCTGCATTGTTTACAATGCAGCTCTGCTCCCTGTCAGTTCCGAGCACACTGATCCTGAGAGAGGAGTTTATCTCTCAGGATCAGTGTGTTCCTGTGAAGCACACACCCCCGCCCCCAAGTAAAACACTCCCCTCACACAGTTAACCCTTTCATTGCCTAAAAATGTTAACCCCCTTCCTCCCCAGTGCCATTAGTACAGTGTCTGTGTTTTCTTTTGCACTGATCACTGTATTGGTGTCACTGGGGATGTCATTGACCCCAAGTCAGTTCCCCCCAGTGTCAAAATGTCCGCCGCAGTCCCGCCATAAGTCGCTGATCACTGTCATAAATCGCTGATCACCGCCATAAGTCGCTGATCGCTGCCATTATTAGTATAAAAACAAATCCCAGTATCTTTCCTGCCATTTGTAAACGCTATAACTTTCACGTAAACCAATTAATTTACACGTATTGGGATTTTATTTAGCAAAGACATGTCGCAGAATACATTTTGGCTGAAATTTATGCTGAAATTTGATTTTTAATTTTTTTTTACTGGACATGTTTTATAGCAAAAAGTCCAAAATATTGTTTTTTCTCTCAAAATTGTCAGTCTTTTTTTTTTATAGCGCAAAAAATAAATGCACAGGCAATCAAATACCACCGAAAGAAAGCTCAATTTGTGGGAGAAAAGGATGTAAATTTAATTTGGGTGCAGTGTTACACAGTAACACATCGACGTAACACAAACCGCTTCTGTAATCGCTTCCTGACCACCCTATAGCAGAAACACTGCTACAGGGCGGCATGGGTGCGCAGAATCACATATATATATATACACATGATTTGCGTTCCCGTGGTTTTCACTCCCCTCCCAGATAGTGTCAGATTGCCAGTCAGTACACCAGTCATCACTTTTAACCCCTTGATTGCCAGGAGCACGCTCATGCACAATAAACCTCCATTGCTAGTATAGTGTCTGAACGGGTCAATATCTTTGATCAGGTCAGCACTATACCAGCGTTCACATTAGTATAGCGTCCCCCAAAATGCAGCATTAGCAGGATCAGCCCCGGCACCTGCCAGCACCTGGGTTTAGCCCCGACGCTTACCCCCCTTTTCCCCCAGCAAGTGCAGTGTCAGTAGGTCACTGTCACTTGATACACTGCACACAAAACCGCAGTGTTCGCAGAATCAGGCCTGATCTCTGTTAGCACTAAATTTTGATGACTCTCATATGCAGCAGAGTGCCAGTACTAGTGCCGCTCTACCTTTTGGTGAACTGGTGAGTACCAGCGGTCTAGTACATCCTGGTCTTTCACATACCTCCTTGATTTTTGGAGCTGTTTTCAAGAAATATCTGTATGCGTTGATTGTGGATCAAAGCAATTTATATGCAAAACAATTTATCGCCGCCAACCCAAATTCAAACCTTGCCAGACCAGTGGAATTTCATTACGGCTTCCAAATTTTTTTGGGGCCTAACCCTCAACATGGGCATTACTAAAAGAAATGAATTGCGGTTGTATTGGTTCGCAGACCCGATTCATCATATGCCCGTGTTATCTGCTGCCATGGCCAGGCATAGATATGAGAGTATAATGTGTTTTATGCATTTCAACGACAATACACTCTGTCATCCTCAGGGTGACCCTGAATTTGACCGGCTCCACAAAATTCAGCCCCTCGCAAATCACCTTAACCAAAAATTTGCAGATGTCTATACTCCCCAGCAAAATTGATGAGTCCCTGATTAATTTTTCTGGCCGCCTTGCATTCAAAACAATTTCTCCCCAGCAAGCATGCCAGATATGGGGTCAAGATGTGGAAGACCTATGAGAGGACAACAGGCTATACCTATAAGTTTCGGATTTACGAGGGAATAGATAGTCACGTGGAGCCCCCCAGATGCCCAGACTACATGGGGAGCAGTGGCAAGATAGTTTGGGATTTGGTGTCATCCTTTTTCCATATGGGGGTACCACTTATACGTGTACAATTTTTATTCAAGAGTGCCACTATTTAGACATTTTTACAATCTTGGAACTGGCGCATGTGGCTAAGTGTGACCTAATGTGTGCCCACCATTAGAAGTGGGTGGATGCAGGGTGGTATATTCTAATGGTGGGCATACCACACACTTTTTCTGGCAGAGATTTCTTCTCTTTTTTTCGTTCAGTCCACAGGCTGCATACAAAAAAAAAAGAACATAGCATATACACCCAGCAATGACCAGCAACGTACTGGCACATCACTGGATTTGAATGGTTATACCAGGATGATGCCTACAGCTGCAGGCATCATCCTGGTATAATTTTTTTCAGCCAGCGATCGGCTTTAATGTAAAAGCAATCCTAGTGGCTAATTAGCTGCAGGATTGATTTTACAAGCAGCGGGATATGATACTCCCCCTCCCCCGTTGCCTTCCACAGCCTTCTCGGGCAGTCCCGTGCCATCGGGGGAACTTGAGAATGCAGCCGGTGTTTCTGCCAGCTGATCATAGAGCTGACTGGAGACCAGAGTGGTGCCAATCATCTCTATAGTCTAAGAATTCGGAGGCTACAAGCATTTCATCAGTTCAGTTTCGCAGGATATAAACAGCTCCATTTGTAAATTGGGAAAGCATCTGATCACACCGATTTTGGTTTGATTAGATAATGTAAGGGCAGAGGAGATATCTAGAGCCTGATAGACCCCAGATTTCTCAAACAAGAATATATGACAATGCCCATTGAAGTTATAGGGGATATTTGCATTCCCTGTTATAGCATTAAAAGTGATCAAAAAAAAAATGAAAGTTACAGTGTAAAAATAATAAAAAAAAATCAAAATAACTTAAAAAAAAAAACTCGCCCCTCCCATGCACGCACACAATATATTGTGTTTTTGTGCATTAAAAGTAAAAAAAATGTATTTAAAAAAAAAAACGCTATTGAAAAATCGCTGCGCGAGTACTTTGTGCCATAAAAAATTGTAGTACCCACCATTTTATTCACTAGGGTGTCTGCTTTAAAAAAATATATAATGTTTAGGGGTTTCAATTAATTTCCTAGCAAAAAATACAGATATTTTTCATGTGAACAAAAAGTGTCAGAATAGGCTTGATCTTCAGGTGGTTAGAAGAATGAGTGATGTGTGGCATAAACTTCTAATGCTGGGTATAAAACGCCCCCACCCCCCAAAATGACCCCTTTTTGGAAAGTAATCACCCCAAACTATTTGCTGAGTGACATGTTGAATCAATAGAAGAATTTATTTTTTTACCACAAGTTTTTGGAAAATGACAACATTTTTTTTTTTTTTTACACAAAATTGTCACTTAAATGATTTACTGCTCACACATGCCATGGGTATATGTGGAATTACTCCCCAAAATACATTCTGCTACTTCTCCCGAGTATGGGGGTACTACATGTGAGAGACGTTTTGGCAGTCTAGCCAAGCACAGGACCCCAAAATCCAATAAGCACCTTCAGGCTTTTAAAGGACTTTATTTCCTCATTACACTTCGAGACTACCTATCACAGTTTCGGAGGCCATGAAATGCCAGGATAGCACCTAACCCCCCCCCCCCCCCTCAAAATGACCCATTTATGGAAAGTAGACACCCCAAGAAATTTTATAAGAAGCATGGTAAGTATTTTGCAGATCTTATTTGTTGCCACAAGTTTTTGGAAAATGAAGAAAAAAAACAAAAACATATTTTTTTCTATTCCTTTTTTATATTTCAAAACCTTGTGAGAAAAAATGAGATCTGCTAAATACTCACCATGCCTCTTTTTAGATTCCTTGGGGTGTCTACTTTGCAGAAAGGGGTCATTTGGGGGGGGGGGGGTTGGTGCTATCCTGGCATGTCAGGGCCTTCGAAACTGTGATAGGTATTAAGGAAGTGAAATGAGGAAGTTACGCATCTTCAGGCTTTCAAAGTGGCCATGGGATTTCAGGCTCCTGCATGTGGCTAGGCTCCCAAAAAGTCTCACACATGTGGTATCCGCATACTCAGTAGAAGTAGCAGAAATGTATTTTGAGGTGTAATTCTACATATATCCATGGTTTGTGCGAGAAATAAATCATTTAAATGACAACTTTGTGTAAAAAAAACATGTTTTTGTCATTTTCCAGAAACTTGTGGAAAAAAAATTAATCTTACATGGACTCAATATGCCGATAGCAGCAGATAGCTTAGGGTGTCTACTTTCCAAAAAGTGGTCATTTGAGGGTGTTTGTACTATCCTGGTATTTTAGCACCTCATAAAATGTGATGACCAGTCAGAAAGTAAAACCTGTGTAAATTCCATTATCTATACCAGTTTGTAGACGCTATAACTTTCACAAAAAGCAATAAATATACACTTACTGGGATTTTTTTAACCAAAAACATGTAACAGAATACATGTTGGTCTAAATTTATGACAAAATTTTAGTTTTTTTGGATATTTTTTATGACCGAAATGAGAAAATTTTGTTATTTTTAAAAAAAACATTTTCTTAAAAATTTTTTTTGTTTATAGCGCCAAAAATAAAAAGTGCACAGGTGATCAAATACGACCAAAAGAAAGCTTTATTTGTGTGGAATAAAGGACATAAATTTTATTTATGTACCATATTGCATGACCACGCAATTGTCCGTTAAACTAGCGCAGCGCTGTATAGCAAAAAAATGGCATAAATTGCAGTATCTATACCATAGTTTGTAGACTCTATAACTTTCACACAAAGCAATCAATATACATTTATTGGGATTTTTTTTTACCAAAAACATGTAGCAGAATACAATTTGGCCTAAATTTATAACTACCGTATTTTCCGGCGTATAAGACGACTTTTCAACCCCTGAAAATCTTCTGAAAAGTCGGGGGTCGTCTTATACGCCGGTGCGAGCGGCAGTCAGGGCGGCACTTATTCGAGGGGCGGCGCGGCGCCGCCCCCCCTCCTCCTCCAACGGACACTAAGTACAGGGGTGGGCAGAGGGGCTGCTGTACCTTACCTGGCTCCGGTCCCACGACGATCCGGTCCAGGAAGCGCGGCTGCTCCTTCATTCAGTTCGGCCGCTCGATGGTCACGCGGCCTCTCGGCTCTGCCTCCTCACCGGTGATTGGGCGCCAGCACTGTAAAGGCACACAGGCGACCAATCACCGGCGAGGAGGCGGAGCCGAGCGGCCCCGCGAAAATCGAGCGACCGAACTGGAAGAAGGAGCAGCCGCTCCTCTCCCCCACTGACACTAACGATGGGGCACTGTTCCTCCTCCACACTGACACCAACGATGAGGCACTGTTCCTCCTCCACACTGACACCAACGATGAGGCACTGTTCTCCCCACTGATACCAATGATGGGGTACTATTCCTCCTCCACACTGATACCAACGATGAGGCACTGTTCCTCCCCCACTGACACCAACGATGAGGCACTATTCCTCCTCCCCACTGACACCAATGATGGGGCACTATTCCTCCTCCCCACTGATACCAATGATGGGGCACTATTCTCCCCACTGATACCAATGATGGGGCACTATTCCTCCCACTGATACCAATGATGGGGCATTATTCCTCCCCCACTGACACCAATGATGGGGCACTATTCTCCCCACTGACACCAATGATGGGGCACTATTCTCCCCACTGACACCAATGATGGGGCGCAATTCCTCCCACTGACACCAATGATGGGGCGCAATTCCTCCCACTGACACCAATGATGGGGCGCAATTCCTGCCACTGATACCAATGATGGGGCGCAATTCCTGCCACTGATACCATTGATGGGGCACTATTCCTCCCACTGACACCAATGATGGGGCACTATTCCTCCCACTGACACCAATGATTGGGTGCTATTCCTCCCACTGATACCAATGATGGGGTGCTATTCCTCCCACTGATACCAATGATGGGACACTATTCCTCCCACTGACACCGATGATGGGACACTATTCCTCCCACTGACACCAATGATGGGGCACGATTCTTCCAACTGACACCAATGATGGGGCACGATTCTTCCAACTGACACCAATGATGGGGCACTATTCCTCCCACTGACTAATGATGGGGCACTATTCCTCCCACTGACTAATGATGGGGCACTATTCCTCACACACTGACACCAATGATGGGGCACCATCATTGGTGTCAGTGGGAGGAATAGTGTCCCATCATTGGTATCAGTGGGAGGAATAGTGCCCCATCATTGGTGTCAGTGGATGAAATAGTGCCCCATCATTGGTGTCAGTGGGAGGAGTAGTGCCTCATCATTGGTGTCAGTGGAAGGAATAGCACCCCATCATTGGAATACCATACTGAAATACCATACCATATTGAAATCAAATCTGATGTTTTTTAATTTTTATTTGGTGTGCGTTGGAAGAGGGGTAGTCTTATACGGCGAGTATAGCTCAAACCCTATATTTTACCAGGAAAAGTAGGGGGTCGTCTTATACGCCCAGTCGTCTTATACGCCGGAAAATACGGTAACTTTGAGTTTACTATATATTTTTTATAGCTGAAAGTAAAAAATATTGTTTTTCTTCAAAATTTGTGGTCTTTTTTTGTTTATAGCGTGAAAAATAAAAAGCGCACAGGTGATCAAATACCACTGAAAGAAAGCTCTATTTGTGTGAAAGAACGTAAATTTTGTTTGGGTGCAGCATTGCATGACCGCGCAATTACACTGTTCAACAAATTTTTATTTTTTGCCAGTTTTGGAAACAAAAGGATCCATTTCTTAATGAATTTCACATTCTGAGTTCAAATATAACAATGAAATTTGTCAATTGGCTCTAGTTTTTCTGTAAACGGAAAGTTTTCTACTATAGGCGTAATGACTACATAATGCACAATAATTATATAGATAGATGTCTTTCCACAAATATAAAGCAAGTGATATTGACTACATAACAAAGCCTAAATGGCATAATATATTGCATAGGATTACCAAGAAAAATTATAGCCATAAGCTAAGTTGAATCATTTTAATACTTAGGATTCTCACTAGTTTTGTCTTCAGTTTGTGTCGGTTTTGCTTCTCTTGGCTTTTCTCTTGTGTTCGAGGAAAGGGCTATCTCTTACAACTGCACGTGACTACACGCTTCAGGTTCTTCCTCACTTGACTCAACCACGAAGGATTCTGGTGCTTTAGGAATTGGTAGCCCCTCTCCATGAGGAACTGGACGTATTGCCGATGGAATATTTGGATAGTGCACAGATAACTTTTTCTTCTTATTTAGCCCTTTTACAATTGGAGGCACCATACAAAAGTAACAATTACTAACATGATCTGTTGGCTCTCTCCAAATCATTGGCACAGCGAAAGGCATAGATGCCTTTTTTCCATTCAACCATTGCTCCAGTGCCGTCCCACAAGAATTGCAGCATATATGTGGTGCCCAGCTCTTGTCCTGGTCTCCTATCTTGTAGCCAAAATACAAGTTGTAGGCTTTCTTAATCATTCCTGTTATCCTCCTTTTTTGTGAGATAAAAGTTATTTCACCGCAGATATAGCAGAAATTATCTGCTTTATTCACACAAGTTCGAGGCATTACTGAGTAGCCTATATAAGCATAAAACAAAATGTAAAGACGCTGTCGAACTACAATCAGCTACAGATACTGCAGCTTTTATGCAGTGAAGTGATGCAATTAAAGGCTAATATTGCATTATCTCAGTATACATGCAATTTTCTATTGGTCACCAGTATCAATTGCGCAATATGCAGCTGAAGTTGCATCATAATTTTGAATGGCTTACGTCATTAGATGGGTGAATATATCATGGAAACTAGAGCCAATCAACATTTTTTAGGGTCATTTTCATTTTCAGCACCCCAAAATTATGTAAGATTAGCTAATTTTATGCCCAAAACTTTTTACCTGTTGAACAGTGTTATCAGTTGAATTAGTGCAGCGCCGAGTAGAAAAAAGAGGCCTGGTCATTAAGGGGGGTAAATCCTCTGGAGTGCAAGTGGTAATGAATGCATTTCTGGATTATAATTGTTTTAACTGCAGTTCAATTTAATTCATTTTAATGATATATTCATAGACCCAATTTTAACACTAATAGGACATTGCAAAATGTTTGCACTAAGTTTTTATATCTCTCATTGTATTATGTGAACCATAGGACCAGCATCAGCAGGGAAGTGCACCCTTAGAGATGTATGCTGCAGTAAATTCACAAGTGCTCATTTTCCCACTGGGAATATGAGCACGACCATTACCTTTGTCTTTAGTAAATATGAACAAGTTACTCTTAGCTTTTACGAAAGACTAAAGGTCAAACTAATGGGTGACTTCTGCAAACCAGGGATAGAAATAGTGAGTAAGAAAAAACAAGGCACAGTGATGAAGAGTAAGAGTTGTAAATATAATATCATGGAATATATTGGTAGCTTCCATGAACAAATTATACTTGTGATCAATGTTTTCTTTTTATATAAAAAGAGAGAGAATGAAATGAAAGAATAAGTTAAAAGAAAAGACGGGATCTTTCTTCATTTACATTGGTCATCAGGCAGATGTGAAGATAAAACTGTCAAGAGTGAAAACACATTGAGAAATATTGCTATTTCTATTATCTAAATTCTTCCCAGGGGATGTTTGCATAGTTGCTATGGCAGAACCATTGAGATTTCATAATTTTCTCTTGCCTACAATGTGTTAGTTGGATTTTCTCCATGTGAAAGTACAATATATTTCACTCTTTAAATATGAGTCTGTAAAATCTAGTGAGACTTTCACTTGTTTTGTATGTCTGGGTAAACTATAGCACAGATTAGTGGATATATTAAAATCTACTCTAACAGTAGAATTTAAACCACTTCCATGATTGTATTTGCTGGGTTTGGATACGGCAAACCTTTTTTTATATTCAATTAGAAAATAGTGTATGCTCCATACAGAAAGAGATCAGTGAGACGTACAGCAAGTATATACGCTGATAAGTTCAGAACAGGGAATGGCTGGGCAGGGGGACTTTTGCTACCCAGGTCAGTATGAATAAAGTATGCTAGGCCTGTGACCCTGTGTGGAGAGGAAGATGTGAAAGTGGAAGCCATTCTGGCTTTTCTAGAGCAAACAAGCATTTCAAGCAGTGCAAGATCTGCTAAAATAGGCTCCAGATTTCTTTCTGATTATGCCCAAGCCTAGGTCAGTAGTGAACCAATTTTCAAACCATATGAAACAGGGACATGCACTCTTTTTTTTTTCTTTTGCACAAATGTATGCATGAAGATATGATTGTTTCATGATAAATCATACAGTTTATGAATTGAAATTGCCTGAATTCTGCATGAATCTCAGTTCAGAGAAATCTTATAATGTAAACTTTCACGAGATTCAAAGATTGACAAATTCCTTATTCAGTAATAACTTAATTTTCTCAAATACTACTTAAACATTTTTGCATCACTAAATTTAAGTGAGGAGCCTTGCAGCAGTTGTCCCCAACACCGTGTAATAATGGTGTTCATGTGATCAAGCTAAACTGTAGCTCATTGACATTCACTGAACAGGCACACTAAATGGCTGGATTTGGCCTGTCTGCTCTCCCAAACCTCTGGCTGCTACTGCAGCCAGAAGTAATTCATGAATGCAATTTACATAGCAAACAAGCCAGTGGGTATCCCAAGTGATGTCATTGACCAAATATGGTAATGTCCCTATTTTGTCAATGACATCAGCTAGCATCAGTGACCAGTTTGTTGACAAGCAACAGCTGGTCGAAGATCAGTCATTTGTGGTGAGAGTTCATTGGGAGCAGGTGCGTCATGCACTTGATATCGTGTTTGTGTTCTTTGTGACTGATGATGGATCTACATTGCTGGAATACATGATTGACAGTGGATTTACATTGGGGTACATTATGTAACTCTTGCTCATTCACATGTGGAGGAAATATCTGGAGGTCCCCTTAGTTTAAATAAAGTTTTCTGATTCCAAAAAGTCCATCCTTCCACAGGCCCTTGTCTCCATCAACATGGGAGCAAAGTGTTTTGCAAGGGATGGTCTGGTGTGGTTCAGTAGGGGTGGTGCATGCACTCTGCCCTTCCTTTACCTGGTCACTCAGGCTGCATTGCAGGGTTCTAGAATAGATTTTGGGAGGATGCCACTTTGCTTTTTTTGTTCCATGGGAACCTCCTTCACCCTGATGGGTCTGGTATGAATTTTTAAGGGGACCCCATGCCTTTTCTTTGTTTCCTTGCATGATGTCCCCCTTCAAATTCACACCAGACCCTTATACTGGATATGGGTCTGGTATAGCTATCTAGAATGATCCTCTGGGAACTTTGTTTACAAACATAACAAAGCTAGCCAGGAAATGTCTTTTATCAGCCATAGTTTTATTTTACTAACTTCACATGCATGTTTAAGACATCCCCCAAGCATGCTATTAAAAGAAATTCTGTATTTTTAAAGTTGTCATTTAAGCCTTTTAACAAAGATCTCCTCCCTGGCTAGTGGAATTTTTTTTTCATTGGTATATGTCCTCCATGGCATTGTCAAGTTACACATGCCTTTTTTTTTTAACAAAAGCTTACAAATAGAGATGAGCGAATTATTCAAAAATTCGATTCGGCTGATTCGCCGAATTTGTGGAATAAATTTGATTCGATGCGAATTTATTCGCTGCGAATTTAACTTATTAAAAGGGTTTCTAGGTTTCAGAGAGCCTTTATATTAGTGCAGAACACAGTACCTTTAATTTAAATGCCCTTGGAGTCTGCTGGGGAAGAGAAATAATACTGTCAGTCAGTATGACATGCAGATGAGTGCCGTCGATCTTAGAATCACCGCACACTTCACTCATTTGGGCAGTCACGGGGCCAAAACCAGAGTGTGGAGCCACAGTGTGGCGGTGGAGGCAGCAGCAATGGGAGGCCATACAGCACCCTATGAAAAAATGGAACCCACCAGCAGTGTGAGGAGACCTGAAAGTGGCACATGGCAGAGTGTGGCGATGGAGACAGCAGCAATGGGAGGCCGTACAGGGACCCATGACACACTCTGGACCTGGCAGCAGCATGAGGAGGCGGTACAGGGGCCCATGGCAGAGTGGCGAAGCGTAAGCAGCTTAAATTGAAGGCCTATGTTAAAAAGTCCCCCCAGCAGCAGTGTGGGGAGACGACTATCAAGAGTCCAATGGCAGAGTGGTGGAGCAGAAGCAGCTTCAATTGAAGAAGAAGAGGATGAGGATGAAGAAGAAGAAGAAGAAGAGGATGAGGATGAAGAAGAAGAAGATGAGGATGAGGATGAAGAAGAAGAGGATGAGGATGAGGAAGAAGAAGAGGATGAGGATGAGGAAGAAGAAGAAGAAGAGGATGAGGATGAAGAAGAAGAAGAAGAGGATGAGGATGATGAAGAAGAAGAAGAGGATGAGGATGAGGAAGAAGAAGAAGAGGAGGATGAGGATGATGAAGAAGAAGAAGAAGAGGATGAGGATGAAGAAGAAGAAGATGAGGATGATGAAGAAGAAGAAGAAGAAGAAGAAGAGGATGAGGATGAGGAGGAAGAAGAGGATGAGGAGGAAGAAGAGGATGAGGATGATGAAGAAGAAGAGGATGAGGATGAAGAAGAGGATGAGGATGAAGAAGAAGAAGAGGATGATGGTGAGGAAGAAGAAGAGGATGATGAAGGAGAAGAAGAAGAGGAAGAAGAAGAGGATGAGGATGAGGATGAAGAAGAAGAAGAAGAGGATGAAGATGAAGAAGAAGAAGAAGAAGAAGAAGAAGAAGAAGAAGAAGAGGATGAGGATGAAGAAGTAGAAGATGAGGATGAGGATGATGAAGAAGAAGAAGAAGAAGAAGAAGAAGATGAGGATGAGGGTGAGGATGAGGATGAAGAAGAAGATGGAGAAGAAGAGGATGAGGATGAAGAAGAAGAAGAAGAAGAGGATGAGGATGAAGAAGAAGAAGAAGAAGAAGAAGAAGAAGATGAGGATGAGGATGAGGATGAAGAAGAAGAAGAAGAAGAAGAAGAAGAGGATGAGGATGAGGAAGAAGAAGAAGAGGATGAGGATGAGGATGATGAAGAAGAAGAAGAAGAAGAGGTTGAGGATGATGAAGAAGAAGAAGATGAGGATGAAGAAGAAGAAGAAGAGGATGATGATGAAGAAGAAGAAGAAGATGAGGATGAAGAAGAAGAAGAAGAAGAAGAAGAAAAGGATGAGGATGAAGAAGAAGAAGAAGAGGATGAAGAAGAAGAAGAAGAAGAAGAAGAAGAAGAGGATGAGGATGAGGAAGAAGAAGAAGATGATGAAGAGGAAGAAGAAGAAGAAGAAGAAGAAGAGGATGAGGAAGAAGAAGAAGAAGAAGAAGAAGAAGAAGAAGAAGAGGATGAGGATGATGATGAAGAAGAAGAAGAAGAGGATGAGGATGAAGAAGAGGATGAGGATGAAGAAGAAGAAAAGGATGATGGTGAGGAAGAAGAAGAAGAAGAAGAAGAAGAAGAGGATGAGGATGATGAAGAAGAAGAAGAAGAAGAAGAAGAAGAAGAGGATGAGGATGAAGAAGAAGAAGAAGAAGAGGATGAGGAAGAAGAAGAGGATGATGATGAAGAAGAAGAGGATGAGGATGAAGAAGAAGAGAATGAGGATGAAGAAGAGTATGAGGATGAAGAAGAAGAAGAAGAAGAAGAAGAAGAAGAGGAAGAGGATGAAGAAGAAGAAGAAGAAGAAGAAGAAGAGGATGAGGATGAAGAAGAAGAAGAAGAAGAGGATGAGGATGAGCATGAAGAAGAAGAAGAAGAAGAAGAAGAAGAGGATGAGGATGAAGAAGAAGAAGATGAGGATGATGAAGAAGAAGAAGAAGAAGAAGAAGAAGAAGAGGATGAGGATGAGGATGAAGAAGAAGAAGAGGATGAGGAGGAAGAAGAGGATGAGGATGAAGAAGAAGAAGAGGATGAGGATGAAGAAGAGGATGAGGATGAAGAAGAAGAAGAGGATGATGGTGAGGAAGAAGAAGAGGATGATGAAGGAGAAGAAGAAGAGGAAGAAGAGGATGAGGATGAAGAAGAAGAAGAAGAGGATGAAGATGAAGAAGAAGAAGAGGATGAGGATGAAGAAGAAGAAGATGAGGATGAGGATGATGAAGAAGAAGAAGAAGAAGAAGAAGATGAGGATGAGGGTGAGGATGAGGATGAAGAAGAAGATGGAGAAGAAGAGGATGAGGATGAAGAAGAAGAAGCAGAAGAAGAAGAAGAGGATGAGGATGAAGAAGAAGAAGAGGATGAGGATGAAGAAGAAGAAGAAGAAGAAGAAGATGAGGATGAGGATGAAGAAGAAGAAGAAGAAGAAGAAGAAGAAGAAGAAGAAGAAGAAGAAGAAGAGGATGAGGATGAGGAAGAAGAAGAGGATGAGGATGAAGAAGAAGAAGAAGAAGAAGAAGATGATGAAGAAGAAGAAGAAGAAGAAGAAGAAGAGGATGATGAAGAAGAAGAAGAAGAAGATGAGGATGAAGAAGAAGAAGAAGAAGAAAAGGATGAGGATGAAGAAGAAGAAGAAGAGGATGAAGAAGAAGAAGAAGAAGAAGAAGAAGAAGAAGAAGAGGATGAGGATGAGGAAGAAGAAGATGATGAAGAAGAAGAAGAAGAAGAAGAAGAAGAAGAAGAGGATGAGGAAGAAGAAGAAGAAGAAGAGGATGAGGATGATGATGAAGAAGAAGAAGAAGAAGAAGAAGAGGATGAGGATGAAGAAGAGGATGAGGATGAAGAAGAAGAAAAGGATGATGGTGAGGAAGAAGAAGAAGAAGAAGAAGAAGAAGAAGAGGATGAGGATGATGAAGAAGAAGAAGAAGAAGAAGAAGAGGATGAGGATGAAGAAGAAGAAGAGGATGAGGAAGAAGAAGAGGATGATGATGAAGAAGAAGAGGATGAGGATGAAGAAGAAGAGAATGAGGATGAAGAAGAGTATGAGGATGAAGAAGAAGAAGAAGAAGAAGAAGAAGAAGAAGAAGAAGAAGAAGAAGAAGAAGAAGAGGAAGAGGATGAGGATGAAGAGAAGAAGAAGAAGAAGAAGAAGAGGATGAGGATGAAGAAGAAGAAGAAGAAGAAGAAGAAGAGGATGAGGATGAAGAAGAAGAAGAAGAAGAGGATGAGGATGAGCATGAAGAAGAAGAAGAAGAAGAAGAAGTAGGATGAAAATAAGAAGAATTCCAGTACAGCAAAAAGTGTATCTGCAGAGAGCTCCGCTATTTCTGACAGTTCTCTGACAGTTCCTTCACATTTACAGCGGTTGAAATATTGTATCTATTTGTTTCCGAATAAAAACATCTGTATCCTAAATGGAAACAAATAGATACAATGTTTCAACCGCTGTAATTGTGAAGGAACTGTCAGAGAACTGTCAGAAATAGCGGAGCTCTCTGCAGGGACACTTTTTGCCGGCTGTAGAAGGGATGAAAATCGGCCGATCGGGGAAAATTCGATTCGTGCATCCGAAGTATGCTAATTTTCGGATTCGGCACGAATCGAATTTTTCCTAATATTCGAAACGAATTCCACTTCGCCAAGTTCGATTCGCTCATCTCTACTTACAAACTGTGCTTGAAAAGGGTCAGAAGAAAATTACAAGATTTGGCTCCCACAGGTTTCAATGGAGTTCAGACACTATGTTAAGCGTTTGCATATATTTTTTTATTTATTGAGCAACAGTCCAGCAAACCAAATTTTGCTTGGTTTGCTCATCACTAACAGAGAGGAGGATAAGTTACAGTTGTCCATGTTGGACAAAGAAGGAACCCCCTAAGAAGAGAGAGCTTAGATTAGTTGATCATTACTTTGTTACTAAATACGCTTACTAGTAGCATCACTGTATTAAATCTTCTTCACTGTGAGTTATTTATGAATTGAGCCAATGGATTTGAAAATATATGAACTACCTCTGGGTTTAATTGCTACTCTACATTTTTGGGTTTACTTAGCACACAGGGGGATGGTTAAGAGTATGTCACTGCCACCTGAGGAGACACTAAAATATTATTGGCTAGCCACTGTGAGAAATATATTTATCATGATGTCTTCTGGGATTTGCTGTCTTGTGTGCTAATAAAAGGAAAGTGAGGAAAAAGCTTGGATTTTTTAGTCACTGTACCCCTCCCTCAGGATGATATGATAGCAATTCATATGTTAAACAGAAGTCAGCATTTCTAATGATGTGTTTGCCTCTGATTAACCTGCTCCCCAATTTTCCACTGCTGGAACATGTGGATTGAGAGTGAGATGTTAGGCCAGCATTGTTGAATAATTTGCCTTACTGCTGAATATTTTTTTTCTTCTTCAAAAACATTCCCTTCTCCAATGTCCTTTAATCATTACACTGAGCTGGTCCCCACATTCTGTCTACTTTAACATCGTCTGACTCAGATGTATTAATAAAAGTAATAGTATTAGTAAAAGTAATGTTTCTTAGGTAACTTTGACTTCCCCAATTGTAAATACTTGAATTTCTAAGATTTCCTATTTGATACATAATTGTATAAGTTTCACAATTCAAAAGAAATGAACTGTTCTATACCATATTTCTAATTTTATGGAAGTTGCAACCTAACTCCTGAGTTAGGCTTTAACTTGCCTAAACGCAAAAACTCAGATTTATTATGACTAGAACTGCAAAGAGAAACAACCTACCTGTTCAAGAATGTCAGCCACTGGAATTAAACGGTCTGCTGATGATATTCTAATGTGACCAGTTTTAGAATTACAATCTTTTCTTGCTCAGTATATATACCTACACTAAAGTTAAAAATAAAAAATGGTAGCAGGTACCATTTTGTGGTAGAAGAGACCTTATAAGTATTTCTTCCAACAATCTGCTTTATCTGTCTGCTATTATATTTCTTATATGTGTATGATGGAGGAGAGTACAAACTGACATTTGGAAGATGCTATGAATGGAGTTGGGTATTGGGATAATGTAACTCCAATGTTCATGGGCAGAAGTTACATAATTAGTGGATGCTCAATGGTTGGTCTAGAAGAGGCTGGACCTAGAAAAAGGTAGGTAGATGAAGACAGTGGATGTTGACAGAGCACCCATGGGGCTCTCAAAAAAAATAAATCCTGAACCAATTTTTAGGCAACTTATTTACCTCCCTCAGTAATGTCTCAGTTGAAGTAAATGGCAATACCATGTATCTAGATAAACGCCTAGGTAAGAAGTGAGCGTTCAGTCAACAGGTGCTCACTTCTGGTTGATGACTTGGCTGGGAGATCAAACTCAACAAGACTGCAGAGGAGGTCACCAAGGATCCAGGTGAGAGTGCCACCAAGACTAGAACAGCAGCTGACAGGAACTCCAGAACCCATGACAAGCTGGTGTGGGGGACAAAGATAGACTGCAATTGACAAACAGAAATACAGATAGCAGGCAGTTTGGAGGGCAGAAACATGTAGACTGACTGAGGTCGGCACCCAGGAAGACACATATCTGGCAGGACAGAGGGCAAAACTTTGGTCAGGGGCAAGCCAAGGTCACACTGGGAAATCAGCAAAACCATGGTCAGAAGGCAAGTTAAGGCCACACCAGGAAATCAGCAAATATGAGCTGTTGTCAAGACAACAACAGGGTCAGAAACAAGTAGACAAATGAATACTAGGTCAGGATCTAGCCTGGTCACAATAGAAGGTCAGAGCAGATATGAGTCCAGAGGCAAGTGAAGCCATTGATGGGTAAGCAGGCCACAGGAACAGGTGAAGGTACAAACACAGAAACATTCTGTCTGTTTCACAGAGAAATAGCTGAAATCCAGCTAAAAACTTCATGGATGACCTCTATACCTTAACCACTTAAAGAGTGAATTGTTTCACCCCCTTCTAGTTCAGGCCATTTTTCAGTGTTCAGCATTGTCACACTGAATGACAGTTAATCAGTGATGCAACACTGTACCAAAATTTTACATCATTTTTTGAGAAAGATAGAGCTATATTTTGGGGGTATTAAATCGCCCCTGGATTTATACTATATAAAGGACAAATGTTGAAAAAAAAAGGGTTTTCTTAGTTTTTGTTATAATGCTTTGCAAATAAATCATCTTTCTTCATAAATGTGGGGCATTTGTGAATGTATGCTGCTATATTTCTTTGGTAACACAAATCAGTGTATAGTATTTAGTTTGTGTGAAAATTGTAGAGTCTACAAACTATGATATATATATATACTGTATGTATTTGAAAACTGATCAATCCTGATATAGTGACTGCCTATCCCATTTTATGAGGCCCTAAAATGCCAGGACAATACAAATACCCACAAAATGACTCCTTTCTGGAAAGTAGACAGTCCAAGGTATTTAGTAAGAGGTATGGTGAGTTTTCTTAAACTGTACTCTTTTGTCACAATTTTTTGAAAATTAAGACATGGAATAATATGTGTTTTTTTCACAACACTGTATTATTATTATTATTATTACTACGAGTTTATATAGCGCCAAAGGGTTTGCTCAGCGCTGTACAATAGGGGGGACAATACATGGCACAGTACAACAACAACAAACAACGTACGAGGGGTAAGAGGGCCCTACTCTTACGAGCTTACAATCTAGGAGGGAGGGGGTAAAGGTACAGTAGGAAGTGGCTGAGGGGGATGAAGTGGTGGGAGGAATGAGGGAGGATGGCCGTTAGGTGAGGGTGGGGTAGGCTTCCCTGAAGAGATGGGTTTTGAGGGAGCGCCTGAATGTGAATAGGGAAGGCGACAGTCTGATGGATTGGGGCAGTGAGTTCCAGAGGATGGGGGAGGACCTGGAGAAGTCCTGCAGTCGTGCATGGGAGGAGGAGACCAGGGAGCAGGATAGAAGGAGGTCCTGTGAGGAGCGAAGGGTACGGGTAGGGTGGTACTTGGTGATCAGGTTGGTGAGGTAGTCAGGGGCAGTGTTGTGAACGGCTTTGTAGGTCAGGGTTAGGAGTTTAAATTTGATGCGTTGGGCAATCGGGAGCCAGTGGAGGGAGAGGCAGAGGGGGGTGGCAGAGGTGGAGCGGGTGGTGAGGTGGATGAGTCTGGCAGCTAAGTTCAGGATGGTCTGGAGCGGGGAGAGCCTGCACTTGGGTAGGCCAGTGAGGAGGGAGTTGCAGTAGTCAAGGCGTGAGATGATGAGGGAGTGTACTAGAAGTTTGGTGGTGTCTGGGGTGAGGAAGGAGCGTATCTTGGCAATGTTGCGAAGATGGAGCCTGCATGTGTTTGTGAGTGATTTGACATGCGGTTGGAGGGAGAGGTTCGCGTCAAGAATGACGCCAAGGACTTTGGCTTGCGGGGCGGGAGTGATAGTGGAGTTGTTGGTGATGATGGATAGGATGGGGGGGGGGGGTGTTGGCAGGGGGAAAGATGAGGAGCTTGGTTTTGGAGAGGTTGAGCTTGAGGAAATGTAGCGACATCCAGTCTGAGATGTCATTTAGGAGGTGAGTGATGCGGGCGGAGATAGTGGGGGTGAGGTGAGGGGTGGAGAGGTAGATTTGGGTGTCGTCAGCATAGAGGTGATAGTTGAAGCCGTGAGATTGTATGAGTTTGCCCAGGGAGGAGGTGTAGATGGAGAAGAGAAGGGGTCCAAGGACAGAGCCTTGGGGGACCCCAACAGAGAGGGGGAGGGAGGGGGAGGTGGCACCATTGTAGGTGACACTGAAGGAGCGTCGGGATAGGTAGGATGAGAACCAAGAGAGAGCAGTATCTCCGATGCCAAGGGAGAGTAGTTTATTAAGGAGGAGGGGGTGGTGAACTGTGTCGAAGGCCGCAGAGAGGTCCAGGAGAAGGAGGACAGAGTAGTCGCCCTTGGCTTTGGCGTTGAGTAGGTCGTTAGTGATTTTGAGGAGGGCAGTTTCAGTGGAGTGTAGGGGACGGAAGCCGGACTGTAGAGGGTCAAGGAGGTTATTGTCTGTAAGGTGGGCGCTTAGGCGATCGTAGACTATGCGTTCAAGGAGCTTGGAGGTGAGTGGCAGCAGAGAGATGGGTCTGAGGTTGTTGGGGTCCGCGGGATCCAGGGAGGGCTTTTTGAGGATGGGGGTGATATGCGCGTGCTTTAGGGGGGAGGGGAATACGCCAGTAGAGAGGGAGAGATTGAAGATGTGGGTGAGGGAGCGGATGAGGGAAGAGGGGGGTGACCGGAGGAGTTGAGAGGGGATAGGGTCCAGGGGGCAGGTAGTGAGGCGGGCTTTTGAGAGGACTTTGGCGACTTCCTCAGTAGTGACAGGGCTGAGGGAGTGCAGTGCGGGGGGGGGTTATGGTGGGCGGGGCATTGGGAGAGGAGGGGGGCAGTGCGGTTGTGAGGGCAGAGGAGGGGGGAGATGAAGGGGTGACGGGGCGAGGAGGCTAGGTGGGGAGGTAGATTGCAAGTTGACGATGTCCTTACGGATAGCGTCAATCTTGTTGTGGAAATGGGTGGCAATCTCGTGGGCGGTGAGAGAGGTACTGAGTGGAGGAGGGGGGGGGGAGAGCAGGGAGTTGAAGGTGGAGAAGAGTCGGCGGGGGCAGGAGGAGAGGGTGTTTATTAGGTTAACAAAGTAGGCCTGCTTGGCGGCGTGGAGGGAGGAGGTGTAGATAAGAAATGCAGATTTGTAGAGGGAGAAAGTATGAGGGGACCTGGTTTTGCGCCACAGTCTCTCCAGTGCGCGACTGCGACGTTTGAGGCATTTAGTGCTGTCAGTCTGCCAGGGTTGAAGCGGTCTGGGTTTGATGATGCGTGTGGTTAGGGGTGCCAGAGAGTCTAGGGCAGCTGACAGTGAGTCATTGTACAAGGTGGTGGCTATGTCAGGACATGACAGTGGGAGGATGCTGTCGTGTAGGCAGTCGGCGGCAGAGTGGAGGGGGGCCGGGTTCAGGTTGCGGAGGTTGCGGCTGGTGATGGTTTGGCGTTTTTGAGGGGGGGAGTTGGGGGAAGGGGAGATGGAGAAGGTGAGGAGGTGGTAGTCGGAGAGAGGGAAGGGGGTGTTCGAGAACTGGTTGAGGGTACAGAGGTGGGAGAAGACAAGGTCCAGGGTGTTCCCTCCGAAGTGGGTGGAGGATTGAGTGTGCTGTGTGAGCGCGAAGGAGGAGGTTAGGTGGAGGAATTGGGAAGTAGCCGGAGTGTTGTCGTTGATGGGGATGTTGAAGTCCCCGAGGATGATGGTCGGTAGCTCAGAGGAGAGGAAGAAGGGGAGCCAGGCGGCGAAGTCATCCAGGAAGCGGGCTATGGATCCGGGAGGCCTGTAGATCACTGCGATCCTTGTAATTGTAACAAGTTATTTCTCACACACAGCATAGGCATACTTACAATTACATCCCAATACACATTCTGCTACACCTCCTAAGTAGGGGAATACCACATGAGTGAGACTTTTTCACAACCTGGATGCATAGATCTAAAATCTAAAATCCAAAAAGCACCTTTGAGCTTTCAAGGAGCATATAAACTACTTGTCCAATTTTCTGACTACCTATCACATTTCTGGAGTCCCTGAAGTGCTGGGAAAAGGGAAATGCCCACAAATTATCCCACATTGGAAAGAAAACACCCCTATGTATTTTCTGAAAGGCATTGTGATTCTTTGGAAAATGTAATTTTTTGCAACAAGTTTTTGAAAAATGCAGGAAAGCAAATAAAAATGTATTTTTACACAAAGTTGCCAATTAATAAGATTTTCTAACACACAGCATAAGCACACTTAGAATTACATCTCAAAATAAATTTATATGCTTAATTATGGGGATACAATGTGTGTAAGACTTCTTTCTAGTCTAGCCACATAGAGGGGCTCAAAATCAAAGGAGCATCTTTAGGCATTCTAGGGGTACAAATTACTCATCTAATTTCCTGATTACCTATTACATTTTTGGAGGCCTTGGAGCACCAGGACAGTAAAAACACTTTAAAAATTACCACACCACAAAGTATATCCTAGGAGACATGATCAGTCTTTGGAAGACTTTTTTTTTGCCACGAGTTTTCGTAAAATGCAAAATGAAAATGTATTTTTGTTTACACTGAGTTGTCAGTCAATAAGATATTTCTAGCACACAGCATAGACATACTTAAAAGTACACCTCAGAGCACATCATATTATTCCTTACATGTATGGGAATACTACATGTGTGAGATTTTTTTCACAGCCTAGTCACAAAGCGGGGCACAAAATCCAAAGAGCACCTTTAGGCTTTCCAGTGGCTTAGATTGCTCATGTAATTTACTGACTGCCTATCACATTTTGAGTGTTTGCTTCACAGCCATGGGAAGAATTATATGCCCTGTTGCTTTTGGTGGACGTAGTGCCCACCGATTGTGACCCAGTCAAGTGAATAGGGGCACTTGTGCCATGTACAATGGGTAAAGTAGGTATTATTGTAGTAAGCACTCAGTTTCCTCTCACAGCCAATGGTTTTGAAAGGAAATGACTCAAAGGCTGCAACAGCATACACCCTTTGTTTATACAAGTGATCGCTCTCATTGGTCACAGTGCTAACATGGTACAGGGGAATTTCATTGGTCCAAGGGACACAATGATCAAAGGCTGCACTATTACATGCTCTGGAAGCCATACACAAGTGGTCAATGGAAAGATATATGTATATATATATATATATATATATTAAGTGGGCAGCGCTACACTTTTTGATCATTCAGTTGTATTAGGTGTGGGAACACATGTCAGTGATTAGCTGCAAACCCATTATCTGTTTTGGCAATTTTATTTATATCTATAGATATATAGATATACTGTGGATAGATATTGTATATACATACATATATATATATATATATATATATATATATATATATATATATATATATATCCTTCAGCTTTATATATAGCAACTGGACAGGAAGTGGGTAAATAGGCCTTCTGGTTTCAAGCTTGGAATTGGTTGCAGCATGCCAAAGTGAATTAGTGTACCCTTAAGAATTAGCATGTTTGAGCAAATGCTCTGCATATTGGCACATATGCGCATCTTGTTCTGGAGTCCTTCTAATAGACAATGATTTTTTTCATCAATGCTAATGTGAAACATAAATTCAGGGCCTTCCCCAAACCCCACCCAACAATGTACCTGCTCCAGATGATGTGGGAGACAATTGTTTGAGCTTGCTTCCTGTATTCAAGGTGTGCTGGTGTTCTAAAGCATCATGGAGGGTTACTGGCACTGTCATTTGTTCGTGTCACAACCACTGCCACGCTTCCATTTAGATGTAGGTAATGTTTTTTAGATCACCTTCAGCTGTTTTACTGGACAACATGCCTTATGTCTCAAAGTGAAACTGCAAATACATCTTTTTCTGTATGGTGTAATAAGTGTACAACACGTGGGCATATTTATAAAGTGGTGAATGTTACATTCACCAGTCATTTACTGATTTTGAATCTATCACTGTCATTAAAACACATGCAGCTGGGCAATTCAACTTCAATGAATGTTTGGTGAATATTTACTGTAGATGCATTGCTTTTTTATGCACCCTTAAAAATTCTTTTAATAACTTCAACGAATATGTTGCCCATATTTGCAAAATAATTGTTCCCCGTACTTTTGCTTTATTTTATTGGCAGATGCAAAATCCGTTTTAGGCAGATGCATCTGAATTTTTCAGAGATACTTAAGGAATAATAATTTTTTTCCAGCATGGGAAATTATAAGGCTTTCTTTATTACAGGAAAACGTGCACACAAAATCTGTAATGCAAAAATCACTTGGTGTTGTTCAGAAGTACATTAATTTCTGTGCTTTCTGTATTTTGTAAATGTGTCTTCTTCACAAACACTACAAATACATTTTTTTTCAGCACAGGATATTAGTATAAGTATTTCATTTAATTTTCAAAATGCTTTAGTAAAAAACAGCCATGAACAAGATCGCATGTATTTTTCTGACCTAAAAAAACTTTTTTTTTCTCTCATTTTGTCATTCTATTAATAGTAGTCAAATGATTTGCATTATGTTTGCATTCATCGGAGACATTGCAAGGATAATTACTTGTTATCACATATTAGGACATGTTATAGAATAAAAATCATAGATTTGTGCATAAAGACCAGCTATATAGTAACTGTTGTTTCTTTATAATTGTTCTCATTTGTTTTAATTTACGGAAGACAATAGATGGTTTTAAAAGGGCAGCCCAATACTTGAATAACACATTAACATAATTAATATTTGTTGGTCAACAGCAGCAAATTCAAAATACTTGTGTTAAAATCAACAAAACATGAAGTTTTACTTCAGAGCTTACACAGGGCTGGGAACTATCCCTGTTCTCTTAACTCTGTGTCCATCACATATATTTTTACTTTATTACCTAATGTGATCCTTGGTAACATGTCTCAAATCTGGGTCTACCAAACACTGAATATTTTCTCCAAATAATTTGTATGAGCCACAATGTGAGGTTGATTTACTAAAGACAAACACATACTCTCTTCCCTTTGCAAAGGAATGTCTATTTAGCTTTGTGAATAGGATGAACTTTTACATTGAAAAGACAATGACATGCAAGGAATATAAGGATAGATGTTGGCAGAGCTCCACCTCATTCACTAAGCTAAGGAGAAATTACCTTTCAAAGTGCAAAGTCTCTTGCAAAGTGAACAGCTTATTTGATGTTTGTAAATAAAACCTAATGTGTCTAGAGGTGAAGGCTCTAGGCAATATTGAGATGTGTTCAGGTGGACAACTGCAATAATATGCTACTGTAAAGTTTTTATAGTAATTATATAACTATCAGTTGTGTACACCTCCTGACTAGCTGTGAGAAAATGCTGGCATAGGTCATTTGAGGTGTGGATGGCTAATAGACAGCATGGCGCAGCTTAACAGATGTCAACCGAATGTCAAAAAAGACATTCAATAAAAAGTTCTCAAGTATCAACTATATATCAACCTTTTTTTCTTTGTCAACTATATATCAACCTAATCTGGATCAAAGCTTGATGATTACAGTTTGAAGTGTTCATCACAATTCCTTTACAGTATATTCCCAATGTTGTAAATTGCATGGTAAAGTACATTCAATTTATATTAGTATGCCCAATCTCACTAGGTAGTATTGTGTAACTAAAGGTGAAAATGGTGACTTCCTTCACTGGTTCTTCATTCAAGTTCTTTGAGTGACATTAAAAAGTTCTGCTTGCAAAGTAGTATGAGCAATAAAACATGCTTTTTAAATATGAATTAAAAGCAATGACAGGCAATTGCACTATAAATGTTAATTTTTAATTTTTTAAATTAAAAAACTCCTTCAATCAATATCATTCCAAACACTATGCCCCCAATCTACTTTGTTCTGCCCTATATTAGAAAGTATGACATTATAAAGATGTGAGATGAATGCCTGGTGGGTGTTTTTTGTTCTTCTGATATTAATTACTTTATATTTAATTTTTTATGTGTCTTCTTTTCAGGATGTGCTATGTAAGGATGTTTACCATGGCCGCTAACCACCATGATATATCTGAACACAGCAGATAAGTTATGGTTTAGCACCACTTAACAGAAGATATGCATCAGTTATTAGAGTATTTCAGAATTTTGTAAAGGTAAATATACAAAGAAAAGCCTAAAATGATCTGTGGGTCATGTTTAAAGTCATGTTTGTAATAATTACCAGCATAGATAAAGTGAGGGAGAGATGTATGGATAGGTGGGAGGCAGGGATAAATGGATACATGGATGGGGAGAATTATATGTGCATGGTGATGAGGATAAAGGGATAAATCCTTAAAAATAAGAATGGTGCTGAATAATTGTCTGGTTTTACCAGTTTATTAAGTCTTAACTTCCTGATTAACCTAGGCTACATCATTCTGTCCAGTAACACCTTTATCTAGTAAAATACCTGCACAACAAAATAAAAGAGATGTTTTTAACAAATATTTAGGACATGCATCTTGACAAACATTGTAAGATAATGAGTCTCATTACTTGCTTTCAGTCTAGTACAGGGGTCTTGAATTAAAATTTACAGAGGTCAGGTCAGCAAAATTTCCCTCCAGAAGAGGTCCGAATCTCATTAGCGATATAACACATCACAGTCCCCCACTACATTATGATCTTTAGCATACCTTTCACACTGTAGTCCCCTCTACATCACAGTCCCCTCATTAAAGAAGTCCCACAGTGTCCTCAGTTCCCCTTCACATCACTGCTCCCCTTTACATCACAGTGCCCCTTAACAAAAAACAGCATCTCCTAACACAACACAGTGCCCCTAACACAACACCCCTAACACAACACAGTGCCCCTAACACAACACCCCTAACACAACACAGTGCCCCTAACACAACACCCCTAACACAACACAGCTCCGCTTAACATAAGCCTGGGTGTCACCCTGGACTCCCACCTCTCCTTCCTACCCCACATCCAACTGCTATCTAGATCTTGCAGGCTCCACCTCCGCAACATCTCCAAGATAAGTACATTCCTCACCCCAGACACTACCAAACAACTCGTACACTCCCTCATCATCTCACGCCTGGACTACTGCAACACCCTTCTCACTGGCCTACCCAAACGAACGCTATCCCCACTCCAGTCGATCCTAAACTCTGCGGCCAGACTCATCCACCTCACCAAGCGCTCCACATCTGCCTCCCCCCTCTGCCAATCCCTTCATTGGCTCCCGATTGCCCAACGCATCAAGTTCAAGCTGCTAACCCTGACCTACAAGGCCACTCACAATGCCGCCCCAAACTACATAACTGACCTGATACCCAGATACTACCCTACCCGTGCCCTCCGCTTCTCACAGGACCTCCTGCTCTCTAGCTCCCTGGTCTCCTCCTCCCACGCCCGATTGCAGGACTTCTCTAGGACTTCCCCCATCCTCTGGAACTCCCTACCCCAATCCATCAGACTGTCACCTACCCTCTTCACCTTCAGGCGCACCCTGAAAACCCTCCTCTTTAGGGAAGCCTACCCCAACCTCACCTAACACCTGACCTTACCTAACAATTAACCTCCTCCACTCCACCCACCACTCCATCCCCCACAGCCATCTCCTCCTGTGCCACCTTCCCCTCCCTCCTAGATTGTAAGCTTGAAAGAGCAGGGCCCTCGAACCCCTCGTGTAGTGTATTGTTACTGTCTTGTCTCATGTTTTGTCCCCTGCTACTGTACAGCGATGAGCACACCCTTTGGCGCTATATAAATACTGTATAATAATAATAATAATAATAATAATAATAACACAGCACCCCTTAACACAACACAGCGGCCCTAAAACACACAGCACCCCTAACAACACAGCGCCCTTTAACACAACACAACGCCCCTAACATAACACAACACCCCTAATACAACAAAGTACTCCTAACACAACACAGCACCCCTAAAACACACAGCACCCCTAACAACACAGCGCCCTTTAACACAACACAGTGCCTCTGAACATAACACAGTGCCCCTAACACAACAGTGCCTCTAACACAATACAGCACCCCTAAAACAACACAGCACCCCTAAAACACACAGCACACCTAACACAACATACTGCCCCCAACACAGAGCCCCTAACACAGCACAGCACCCCTAACAGAGCACCCCTAACACAACACAGCACACCTAACACAACATAGCGCCCCTAACAACACAGCGCCCCTAACAAAGCCCCTTTTAATGCAAGCCTTCCCCTGTTACCTTAGGCAGGGCAGAGACACTAATCATTCTAGGATTTCCTCTCCTGGGCCTCCAGCACACCACCATTGTCATCCTCAAGGTAGGCTAGATGTGGGGAGTTCTGCCCAGACCTCGGCCATGCTGTGTCCTCTGCTGGGCCTCCCACCCAGCCGCCGGTGTCGTCCTCAAGGTGGGCTAGGTGTGGGGGGTCATGTCTTGACCTCAGCTGTGCCGCTGCTGCTGCTGGGTGTCCTCTTCTGGGCCTCCCGCTCAGCCGCCGGTGTCGTCCTTACAGTGGGTGGGGTGTGGGGGGCTGTGGGGTGGGACTGGGGTGTGGGAGCTGGTGATTGCCTGGCTTGTTGGTGTGTGGGAACTTCCGCTCTATGTGGCTCGAGGCGGGGCTGGCCCATTTTTTGACATGGTGACTCAATCTGCATCTCTTTGCACCCCACCCACTCTGAGGATGGCCTCTGTGGCTGGGCGGGGGCCCGAGGGGGGGCACCCGGTGCTGGCGGTGGCGTGGGCCCTAGGGCCAGTTCCAGACCACTGTCCGCTATATAGTGACCATTGGTCTAGTATATCAAAAAATTTCCGAAAATAAAATACCTGCCATGGCTGAAATATTGCAATATGCAGATACTCCTGCAAATCACATGGTGAACAATTGTAGCTCAATCTCAAATTTTTTATAATGTATTTGTAGAGATGATCCTCTACTAGTGGCATTCTGGGGAACATGCCCAGTTGCCATTTTGCTCCTTTCTTGCACTTTTTAGTTGATTGATAAGTGTAGTTGATTATAATGTATACTGAGTCTTCTACCTTCCCTGTATATTCCTAATTTTTTGGCACTGTTCCTGGAACAACAGAATATAGTTTTACCAATTTGATCCCCTCCACTCTCTATTTGGTTGGGTCCATATTTCTTCATGCTTTTACGTTTACGTTTTACGTTTACGTAAATGGCCAGAAAGTGCATGCCCAGAAAAAGACTTGGTGAAGATGGAAGCCTTGACAGCAGTGACAACAAGCCACTGGAGGGCTTCTTTTTAAGGTAAGTCTTCCATTATGTGCTATTATATGGTGAACACTAGCACATAATGACTTAAACCGTCCGGGGACATAATTTTTTTATGTTACAACTTTACTACCAGTGTATGGAAAAAGTGAGGTTTATCACCACTGGGGACATTTATCCTCACCTTTTGCCAGAAAGCTGTTGAAATTTTGTGTGAAAATCTTTATAAAAAGATCCAAAGTGTCACCCAGAGAGAATTTCATCGTCTCTTATGGGTCACAGGAGTTCAGCACTGAAGCCCACTGTCAGCTGACACCACAGAGCTGGTCCATATTGTTGGGATCCACTCAGAACCCTGAACCAGCATCTGGCTCAGCCTCTTAATGTATTGTATTGTACCTCTTGTATTAAAAGAGGTATAGACTCCAGAGAGAGATATCATACTACCCATGTACAGATCATTAGTACTACCTCATCTGGAATATGCAGTTCAGTTTTGGGCACCAATTCGCAAAAGGAATATTGGGGAACTGGATAAAGTGCAGAGAAGGGCAGCCAAACTGATAAGAGGCATGGAGATGATCGGCTATGAGGAAAGATTTAAGGAATTGAATTTATTCTCTTTTGAGAAGAGGTGATTAAGAGGGGATATGATCATATAGTGAGCTCGGTGTAGAGTTATTCACCCTGAGGTCATCATAGAGGACAAGAGGGCACTCTTTATGTCTGGAGGAAAAGAGATTTAATCTCCAAATACAGAAAGGTTTCTTCACAGTAAGAACTGTGAAAATTTGGAATAGACTCCCTCAAGATTTGGTTCTGGCCAGTTCAGTAGATTGCTTTAAAAAAGGCCTGGATTCTTACCTAGATACACATAATATAACTGGATACAAACATTTATAGGTAAAGTTGATCCAGGGAATATCTGATTGTATCTCAGGGGATCAGAAAGGATATTTTTTCCTCTGAAGGAGCAAATTGGATCATGCTTTGCGGGGGAGGTGGGGGGGATTGTCTTCCTCTGGATCAACTGTGGGTATAGTAATGTAACTTTTTTTTTTTTTTTATGGTTGAACTAGATGGACTTTTTTCTTTTTTCAGCCAGACTAACTATGTAATGACCTGCAGAGAGCCTGGGCCAGCCCCTCCCACTCCCTTCACAGCCCAGTGCTCCAGTCAGCATTGGAGAGGCAAAGCTGAGAGACTGTCCATCCCAGCTCTCTGCTCAGAGTGTAGGAGGAGAACTGGGAGATCATGGGCTTTGATCACTCAATTCTCTGTACAAAGCCAGCGGGGGGACAGATGTAACATCAGATTGCTGATCTCCACTAGTATAACAGGCGCCAGAGAGGGACATGTGATGATGGAGTCAGGTATCAGAAAAGGGGTAACAGTCTGGCTCTGTGACATCAGCTGATAGCAGGTTTTAGCCTGCTGTTGGCTGAAAACGGTCACAGGAGTATAGAACCAACTTCACTCCTGTGATTCCCAGGACAAGTATAGCCAAAATAGCTTTGGCTATACTTCCTAAATACAACCAAAGAGGTATTACATCAGGTCAATCAAAATCAGTATGCAAAACACAGAGTTGGTAAGGTAATCCACAACATAATGGTAATGGTTCATAAAAATGCAAAAAAGGTATATAGCACACATGAAATAATATACACTGTCACCACAAAAGAGATCTGTTGTGAACCAACAGCTCATTGATGAAGACATCTGTCATAACAATGCTTGCTATAAAAATGAAGAGACAGAAGAAGGGACCTCCCCAAAGAGAGGATCAATGAAAGGAATGAAAAAGGAAAGAAAACAAGGTTTTGGAGCTAAACAGGCACCATCACAAACACCATCTACTAGTCAAGTAATAAGTGAGATCTTCATGTATTGGGCCAGGGGCCCCAGGCTTGTTCAAATTGTTTGACACTGTCATTGAAATGTTATTAATTTTTTTGTGGGCCATGATCCAGCATATTTCCACTTCACTTGCACAAGAGACACCAAGGGTTGTTTCAAAGCCTTCACAATAATCAATGGTCATCTTGGCCGCCAATAACACAAAACATATCAGTTTCTGTGTAATATGAGAGATCTTATTAATAGGTTTGTTAATGGGAGTAACTTGGTCTAATTAAGGTGCTGGTACGCCAGTGACCCTGTACAGCAAAGCAAAAAAACTGTTTCAAAAGACCTGAATTCTAGGTCACTCCCACCAAATATGGTACGGAGCCCCTAGAAGATTACAGCCCCAGAAATACAGTGGAGAGGCATTCAGGAACATTTTTGAGAGGCAGGTAGGGACAAAGGGGTAGATTTACTAAAACTGGTGTACTCAGAATCTGGTGCAGCTGTGCGTGGGAGCCAATCAGCTTCTAACTTCAGCTTGTTCAATTAAGCTTTCGTAGTAAAACCTGGAAGCTGATTGGTTTCTATGCAGAGCTGCAAAAGATTTTGCACCATACAGTTTTAGTAAATAACCCCCTAAGTACCATCTTGTGAGTACCTTAAGATTAGCTGCAATCAAAGCAACATTCAAAATACTTTTAAAAGAGTATAGATAACACCTGTGCAAATGTTTCAGTTCTTTATCATCTAAAAGATCACTATCCCAGTCCACCATATTTGGGGAACCCAGTAACAGCATAGATTGTGGAGAAGTTCCCCGACCCAGATCTTGTGTACACCATTTTCATAAGGAGGAAGTAGCATTATATCAGATGATTCAGGCCACATAGAGTGTAAAAAATGAGAAATTGGGGGAAAAAAATGGACATTCTCCATGGGAGGCATACCCAATTTATCTTTACAATGCTGTAAGGTAAAAGGTCCTCTAGGGGTGAAAAAATGTCTAATTCTGTACAACTCCTTATCCAACCACCAGCAAAATGCTTATCCATCCAAATCCAATAAGAAAGATGGTTTATTAAAGATGTAAAATTGTAAGTGAATGCAAAGTTCTTATTGTGTCACAACTTGTCCCAGAGTGTTGAAAAATAGGAGAGGGTAGAGCAAGAAAAAGGATAAGCTTGAACCAAACCAAGTAGTCTAACATGTGGCGAGGGGTCACCTGCCTTTTCATGACTACCCAATCTGGATTCACTTTCCACGAATAAACAACCAAAAATTTCACCAGTTCAGTTAACTGGTAATACAGCAAGAGATTAGGCAACCCAACCCCCCCTGTAAAACCTAGAGAAAAACAGTATCTTTTTTGTTGTCCATTGTCCTTCACTACCCCAAATAAAATGGATTAGTTTGGATTGAAATGTTAGTAGATCACAACGTACAATGGCAATCAGTAGAGAATGAAAATGTAATAAGATTCTGAGGCAAGGTAATTTTGATAGTATTAATCCTCCTACCCAGCCAGGATAGATCATACATGGACCAATGGTACAAATCAGCCTTAAGCTTTTTGAACAGAAGAGTATATCTGAGTCTGTATAATTGTCCCATGGTGGAAGCAATTTGAACGTCCAGATAAGGGATATGAGTGTCTTTTCAAATAAATAAGAAATGTCTCTTAAGGCGGTCAAGTAGCAATATAGATAACATTATATTGATGGATTTAGATGTGTTCATTTGAAGACAGGACCACACACCAAACTCCTGCAGAATACTTAGGAGATTAGGTGTAGATACAAGCAGTGAACTCACAAATGAAAGGGGATTGTCCACAAACAGGTCACATTTTACATGTATTTTTACACTTATTATTTAAAGTTTTATTTTTAAAACTTTATTGCTATTACAAGGAATGGACAATATCCCTTGTGATAGCATGGGCAGTGACAAGTACTATTTATTGATAGATCTGGGGACTGGTCCCTCTTCTGTCCTCCAAGGCAGCTGATTAAACACAGATAAGTTTGATCTGCTGCCTCACTGGCCAGTAATTACCAGTAAACAAAGAGCCAAAACTGGACGTAACTAAATCCTCATCACTTCAGGGATCATTTATCACAGAGGAGGGGGAGGAATGGATGTTCCTCCCCCTCCTCTGTGCACAACTGACCTGACCATTTGCAGTGATCCGAAGCTTGGTGGAACCGGAGAACCCGTGAACGATGACTGGTGGTGGGTGTCAGTAGAAGGAGCCCATTCTGAGCCCTTTAAAAGCTGTAGAGCTGCTGAGATCATTTTAAGGGCTCGCATACACACGGCATTTGGAAAACTCTTCTGAACGATGAAAACTGACTGCTGGAAAACATTGGTTAAAAAACGTCAGCTTAGCCGCGTTTGCATACCACGTTTATGCACATTTGTGCGCAATTGCGTTTAGAAGCATTTTTAAAAGATAACCTCAGGAGACCTTCCCAAATGCCCAGAATGCACTAAAAAATAGTAAATAATTAACTATTTCAGACATTTTGAGAGAAACAGAGAGAGCAGAAGCAGAGAGAGAGCAGTATGTGTTGAGATTACCTGTCTTTTCTGGTTGTATTCACTATGGTTCCCATGATGAGCATAATACAGCATGTTCTACCATTTTTACCTTCACGCGAAACCTGGAACTGACTGCGCTGGTGTACTGGGTTCATTTGAATACATAGAAACCGCTTTGCATGCATTTCTGATGATGAAAAAAGGCTCTGGACAGCATCTGGATATGGAACAGTTAAAAAACGCTTATAAACGCAAACGCTTATAAACACAGTTAACCACGTTTACAAGCGTTTACACGCATTTACAAACATTTGGCATTTGAAACACCAGTAAAATCTACTCCTGAACGCAAGTTTGGTGCGTTCAAAAAAACGACTGTAAACTCAACTGCCTGTAAATGACTGTAAACAACTATGTGTACATGGACACATAGGAAAACATTAGGGAGAGTTCAGGGGCTGCTGACAAAAACGCTGAACAGCTCCTGAACGTCATTTTAGCAGCTGCAGTGTACATGAGCCCTTACCTGAAAGCCCATTGCCAACTGTAAAAATTGATACCAGGATCATGTCTGCAGCTCCAGCCATAATCCTGGTATAAGCACTTGCTCTAGAGGATTTACAGGTACATCTCAAGGGCTGTATGTAGTTAAATCAATACAAATCTGACAGAGGCTCTAACTCTTCCTCACTCCCCAAAAAGTGCAGTTATTCTCTAAATAAATTTAACTGCTAGAAAATTTCAAACTAACTTTAAGTAAGAAACAATTTTATTACCTATTTAAAAGCTGATCCTGGTACATCAGAATATGCTGAGTGGTCAAAAGCACAGTGTATAGGTCATCAGAAACACTGAAAATTCCTGCTCTTTAAACCTTTATCTAACAGTTGTGGCTGCATTTTTAACTAATCAGTTTAAATTAATTATGAAAAATATGCTTGCAGTGAAGTGATTAATTCATCTTTGCTTCCAATCTATTTTTCCCTGATTAGCAGAAATTGTTCCTCTGGTTGTAAGGTCACAGGCATTTGGCCTCAATAGAAGAATCCAAGCTAATGAGTTAGCAATGATTATGAAGGATTCATATACATACAAATTGTGACATGAGATCTGTAGCTTCTGTTGTAATGTGCCAGTGAGCCTTATCTCATCTAATAACCTGGCAGGGACAAGTGCTTAATTATAATAACTCACTACTTATTGAACAACATTAAAAACAAACAGCATACACATTACTTACACAAATCAGTACATTAAACCAAAGCTGTTCAACTGAACTCTTCAAGTTCTTTTAGCTCGTCATCGGTTATATTCACAGATAAATACAAGGATCCATGAAGGGAGACTATGGGCACCCTTCCCTGTCTCCCCTAAGGAGCATTTATTTGCAGAGCCCGTTCTTTGTGATCCAGCCTTCTACCTATCCTCCATATCCAGAGAAGGGAGTTCCCTGTAAGCAGGCATCCTCACCTACCCATCCCTTAAAGGGACCTCTGGTTACCTGGATCCATTTAACTTCTACTGGGCATTTTAAAACCATAACCTTGAGGGAGGATTACCTACGCCCCTGACCAGATCTCTACCTGATGAGGAGACCCTGGATGTGATACTTAAATTATATACGTATATTAATTACGCATCTGGTGAGTGCGTAATTTTACCGTATCTTTTGGAGCACCACCACCGAATTTTAAACATTTGCATGGCACCTTATATTCTCACAGACTGTTATTCATATTGAAATTTCATTATTATGAGTTTGATGTTTAATATCCTATATACTGCCGATTCATATTTTAAGCGCTGCACTATTTTATCCTATTTCTGTCATTTTTGTTTACATTTTAGTACTCATGCACACTGGACGTTTTTACAGCGGCTGTTTCTGGCTTTTGACATTTTTTTCTACAGCCAGCAAACTCCCCAGCATGTTATCCTATGTGTCCATGCACACATAGACTGTAATCAGCATTTTTTGGCAGGGGCGTTTTTTGGCTGGAAAAAAAAAAACAGAACTATTGGGATGGTAGAGGAGTTTTTTAGCCGTAAAAATGCTCCAACGCTAAAACACAGCAAAACGCGGTAAATCATGGCAAACCAGTGGTTTTGGACTTTTTTTGAGCAGAAAATTTTTTTTTTTTTTTTATAAAAACCCCGCTAAAATCTGCCAACACAAAAAAACGCTAAATGTTTTTAACGTGAATTTACACAGATAAAGTTACCAGCGTTATTAAATCACCCTGTGTGCATGGAGCCTTAAAATCAGTATTTTTTGCTAGAAAATGTCTTAGAACCTCCAAACATATTTTTTAAAGCAGAGGCCCTAGAGAATAAATTGGTGGTTTTTGCATTTTTTTAATGTGGCATGGTATTTGAGCAGCGCTTTTTCAAATGCAATTTTTGGGAGAAATACACTTTTTTAAATTTTATTGCAAAAAAACACAATTCATAATCTAATTTTTTTGTAAAATATAAAAGATGATATTACGCTGAGTAGATACCAAACATTTCACGCTTTAAAATTGTGCACGCCTGTGCAATGGTGACAAACAACACAACTTTCGTTATTCATAAACAATGTTTTGAATTTACAGAGGAGGTCTAGTGCTAGAATTGCGGCACATGATCTGACAATTGCGGTGATACCTCACATGTATGGGACGATCACTGCGTGTGGGACCGACACTTGCATTCACCTTTGTA